>NC_088421.1:17496339-17796339 GCF_034236695.1 Oncorhynchus nerka | reverse complement strand
TCATCCTCCTCTGCCACTCCCCCCAGTCCTGCCTGCCCTTCCTCCCCAACCCATGTCTCCTCCCCTGCCCCCCAGTCCTCCTCTCCAAACCCCCTTGACCACCATGGAGAGACCAACAAAGACAGTGAGACTGCCAGGTACTGCAGCCTGATATCAAATTTCATGCCAACCAACACCATTGAATTGAAATGAAAAAGCCGATATAATATAGCTAACCTAATGCACATGTCTGTGTGTCTTTACAGAGATCTTATGAGTTCCGAGGTCAAAGAGGTGGGGGCAGTTGTTCCACAGACAAAGAGAATGGTACCCCAATTTGCTGGCATCGCAGGTCTGTAAACGGGTGCCATTTGTTGGTGCTATTTTTCTCAATTCATCTTTGACAAATCTTCTCTTTTACCGCTGTCCGTCTCTTGGTCTCTCTCTGCAGAGGCCTCCATTGACCTGAGGGCTTCCTCTGTCTCCTTGGAGAGGTAGGTACTGTAGACAATTGCCACCTTCATCTCACTCGACTCTACATAAGAGTTGTCACTCACACTATGACATGGTAACGAATATCTGTATGCCTGTACATTAAAACAGTGTTCAAACAGACAGATTGGTGTTAAGCTACTGCTACTGAGGCCTCTACCCTGTCTCTCTTCCTCCAGGCCATTGGTCAGGTCTCGGGACGCCATGGCCCGCCTCCGCAACCTGTTCAGTAAGAGTAGCACCCAGCTGGGGGAGCAGAGCTGCACAGGCGAGGGTGAAGACAACACCAAACTCCTCGGGTAAAAGACACACACACACACACCTACTCTTATCTCTGAGCTCCTCTTTTTGTTTAAAATAATTATGTGTGGTACTCAGAGTTATCTTGCATTCATGCCTTACAAATCCATTCATTAGTTTACCTTTGGTCCACAGTTCAGATATTAGTGTGTAACCGATGGCTTCTTTCCCACAGGTTGCCTAATATTGGCAACACCTGCTTCATGAACTCTGCTCTGCAGTGCCTGCTGGGGCTGCCAGCATTTTGTAGAGACATCCTGAGACAGCAGGACACCTGGAGTTCCTACCCCTCCTCTAAACTGCTATGGTATACAGCCTCGCTCTCACCCTCCTGTCCCACCTGTACACACACTGACCCACCCACCTAGATGCTTATAGTTACAGTACACAGTCCCGCCTCAATGTATGTATCAGTGGAGGCTGCTGAGGGGAGGACGAATCGTAATGATGTCTGAAACGGAGCAAATGGAATGGCATCAAACACATGGAAACCATATGTTTGATGTATTTGATACCATTCCACTGATTCCGCTCCAGCCATTACCACCAACCCGTCATCAACCTCCTGTGGTATGTATGTACAGTATGTATGTATGTATGTATGTATGTATGTATGTATGTATGTATGTATGTATGTACAGTATGTATGTATGTATGTATGTATGTATGTATGTATGTACGTATGTATGTATGTATGTATGTATGTATGTATGTATGTATGTACAGTATGTATGTATGTATGTATGTATGTATGTATGTATGTATGTATGTATGTATGTATGTATGTATGTAGATGTACTGGATGTATACTAAATAAAAAATATAAATGCAACATGCAACAATTTCAAAGATTTTACTCAGTTACAGATCATATAAGGAAATCAGTCTATTGAAATAAATTCATTCGGCCATAATCTATGGATTTCACAACTGAGCAAGGGCGCAGCCATGGGTGGGGCTGGAAGGGCATAGGCCCACCCACTGGGGGGCTAGGCCCAGCCAATCAGAATGAGATTTCCCCACAAAAGGGCTATATTACAGACAGAAATACTCCTCAGCACCCCCTCAGACGATCCCGCAGGTGAAGAAGCCAGATGTGGCAGTTCTGGGCTTGTGTGGTTACACGTGGTCTGCAGTTGTGAGACCGGTTGGATGTACTGCCAAATTCTCTAAAACGATGTTGGAGGCAGCTTATGGTATAGAAATGAACATTCAATTCTCTGGCGGACATTTCTGCAGTCAGCATGCCAATTGCACGCTCCCTCAAAACCTGAGATGTCTGTGGTATTGTGTTGTGTGACAAAACTGCACATTTTAGAGTGGCCTTTTATTGTTCTCAGCACAAGGTGCACCTGTGTAATGATCATGCTGTTTAATCAGCTTCTTGGCAACGGATAAATTCACACTAAAAGGTATGTAAACAAATTTGTGCATAAAATTTGAGAGAAATTAGGTTTTTGTGCATATGGAAAATGTATGGGATCTTTTATTTCAGCTCATGAAGCTTGGGACCAACACTTCACGAGTTGCATTTATATTTTTGTTCAGTATGTATGTTTGTGTGTGTGTGTATGTATGTATGTATACTCACTTTCGTACACTCTTAGTGCCTCATATAATTTTTAAGATAAAACCACACCCAACTCAGCTACTGATTAACACCAGAGGTGATTTCCTGTCACAATCAGGAATCAGCTAAAGTAGAAGCACAGAGCTAATCTGTGGCCAAAGTGAGACAGCGAAACCTGAATGCATGCTCTTTGTCTCCCTCCACAGCTGCTTTGCCGAGTTACATCAGGCCAGGCTTTCTAGAGGCACTGTTAATGCTAAGAAAAAGGAAAAGAAGAAAATCCTTCAAACAGTCAAGCGCTGTCTCTCTGTTGTCAATGAGGACTATGAGGACGACGATGAACAGGTAAGATATTATATGCTAAAAGACTCACTTAACAATAAACCTGGGACACGTGACAGTGTTTTTCCTCAGCTCTGTTTCAGTTGTAGTTGTATTTTCTGCTTCTTTCCCATTCTTCTCTTAGGATGCCCATGAATGTGTGGTGCTCCTCCTCTTACAGCTGAAGGAGGAGGGTATGGCATTAAAGGGCTCACCAGAGCCATACACCTGCCCCGTGAAGCAGTTAGAATTCAAGCTGAAGACTTCCCGTACCTGCACCAGGTAACAGCTGTCATTTGTATACGGTGTACCTTGATGTCGTCATCACATTTGTGAGGAGGTTTAATGTCAGCATAACATGCAGGATACAGAGGTAAAGCATTAAGATAGTGTGTAGAGGGATCAAAAGGTTTGTGTTGGATAGCTGATGCATTTCTCTCCGTACTTCTGAAGCTGTGGAGTTATAGTTTATGGCCAGGAGGATTATAATCACCTGTCACTGAGCCTGAGCCATTACCTGCCACACAGCCTGGACCTCTACTTTAAGGTCAGCACTTAGCTTAAACCAAGAGTTAGTATGTCAAGGAACACTATCATTAATGTCATAATGTTCATAATTGTATTGCTATGCTTTGTCACCTAGCCATCTGCGTTAGAGTGTGCATGCAGGGTGTGCTCAGGCAGCATGGCATCTGTGACTAGGCACTTCCTCACGCTGCCCCGGTGAGTCCCCCCATCATCATCTCAGATTACAATTGACAGTCCTGATCTAACTCACCAAACTGGATTATTGATTTGAGTACAAGACTGATTCCTTTGTCTGTGTGAATGCCTGCCTGTTCATCCCGTCTTTGTGAATGTCTGTCTGTCTGTCTGTCTGTCTGTCTGTCTGTCTGTCTGTCTGTCTGTCTGTCTGTGTAAATGCCTGCCTGTCCGTCTGTCTCTGAGCAGGGTCCTAATGCTTCATATTAAGCGGTTTACTGCAGGCAACTGGGAGCCAGAGAAGGTGGACGATCCCATGTCCATCCCTGCAGAACTGACCCTCCCAGCCCTATGTGGGGAGACAGCCCCTGTCCAGCATGGAGCCAGGTTGGTTTACACTCTATTTGGGGACATCGCACATTGAGCAGCCAACACACACCAGGATTTTCACACACTAGATATTGATTTTCATTGCCATCGATTTACACAGGGCAAGCTCACTGGGGAACAACAACATGGACAACGCATCTGCAAACTCCCCGAAAGGCACCCTTGATAGACCAGGTAGGACATTGTGTTACTGACATCATGCAGAACAAATGGAGTCAATCACAACAACGAGTCACCCTCTCATGAAACAGGACTGTTGAGGAAAGCAAGTTGGAAGTTAAGAGTATATTTGTTGATAGGTTTCCGCTTCACTTTTTGGTTTGTATTTACACTATATTTGATATACCCCCACCAGCTTCAATTTCCTCTGACCAGCTAGAGAAACCAGCTGACAGTGAGAAGGGGCAGCAGGCAGTCGCTGTGGTGAGGAGAGAGAGAGAAATATATATATAGAGAGAGAAATAAATAAATAACAGATAATTAGATCCAGTTGAGATAGTTTGGGGGCGGGTCAAGATAAGGCAGTTATAGAAGACACCCCTATCCTGTAGACAAAATAACTATCCTATTATTAAATGTGTTTCCTTACAGAGACACCAGCCAGACAATATCTACAAATTGTCAAGTGTGATCTCACATCTGGGAGACAACATGTATACAGGTATGCAGGCACTCAGGTATACAGGCATGCAGGTATACAGGCACGCACGCACACACATACATAATTCTGAAAGCTTAATGTACACTCTATTCTGTCTCCCTTGTTCCCCAGGCCACTACATCAGTGATGTTTTGGACAGCCGTGGCAGTGGGTGGCTCTGCCTGGATGACGCAAGTGTCTTGAGGACAGATGAGGCCACTGTGCTGAGGGCGAGGGCACAGACTGCCTACATCCTGTTCTATGTCTGCAGGTAAGGCTCTAGGCCACAAATTTGAGAAGAATGTCACAAATGGAGTCAATCACAACAATGAGTCATCAAGAAAAAAAAAAGATGATTCATTGACCACACATTAAGAGTTGAATGTGTAATCTTGAATGTGTAATCTTTAACCTGTAATCCCTCTATATGTGTTATTTTCCAGACATTGTATGTGCATGTAAGATCTCCCTGTCATTTCTCATTGTAGTGGAGCAGGTGAAGGAGACCAGGCCCCTCAGGACCAGGAGAACCCATCATAAAACTCAGGGAGATGCACAGAGCCCAGGGACCACCTGGAGTAACACCTACCAAAATACCAAGAAACATCAGATTCATCGAATTAGGCTGCCCTACACCACCATCAAGCTGCCCTACACCACCATCAGGCTGCCCTACACCACCATCAAGTTGCCCTACACCACCATCAGGCTGCCCTACACCACCATCAAGCTGCCCTACACCACCATCAAGTTGCCCTACACCACCATCAGGCTGCCCTAGACCACCATCAAGCTGCCCTACACCACCATCAAGCTGTCCTACACCACTATCAAGCTGCCCTACACCACCATCAAGCTGCCCTACACCACCATCAGGCTGCCCTACACCACCATCAAGTTACCCTACACCACCATCAATCTTCCCCAGACCACCAGGGAATAAAGCTGCCTTAGACCACCATCAAGCTGCCTTAGACCACCATCAAGCTGCCCTAGACCACCATCAGGCTGCCTTAGACCACCATCAAGCTGCCCTAGACCACCATCAAGCTGCCCTAGACCACCATCAAGCTGCCCTACACCACCATCAGGCTGCCCTACACCACCATCAAGTTACCCTACACCACCATCAATCTTCCCCAGACCACCAGGGAATAAAGCTGCCTTAGACCACCATCAAGCTGCCTTAGACCACCATCAAGCTGCCTTAGACCACCATCAAGCTGCCTTAGACCACCATCAAGCTGCCCTAGACCACCATCAGGCTGCCCTACACCACCATCAAGCTGCCCTACACCACCATCAAGTTACCCTACACCACCATCAATCTTCCCCAGACCACCAGGGAATAAAGCTGCCTTAGACCACCATCAAGCTGCCTTAGACCACCATCAAGCTGCCTTAGACCACCATCAAGCTGCCCTAGACCACCAAGGAATAATTCTGCTCTAAACCACCAGGGCAACGGGCTTCCCTAAACCACCAGGACATCAGGCTGCCCTAGACCACCAGTACATCAGGCTTCCCTAAACCACCAGGACATCAGGCTGCCCTAGACATCAGGCTTCCCTACACCACCAGGACATCAGGCTGCCCTAGACCACCAGGCTGCCCTAGACCACCAGGCTGCCCTAGACCATCAGGCTGCCCTAGACCACCTGGACATCAGGCTGCCCTAGACCACCTGGACATCAGGCTGCCCTAGACCACCAGAGGAAACCGCCTACACCACAAAGCATGTACCCACTGTAGGCCATCTACTGTATGTTTACAATTATATAAATATAAAACATCTCACCGACCGAGTGCAATTTATTTTCCTTTACTGTACATGGTAGTGAATAAATGTACCTACAGTGCATTCAGAAAGTATTCAGACCCCTTGACCTTTTCCACATTTTGTTAAGTTACAGCCTTATTCTAAAATTGATTAAATTGTTTTTTTTTTCTCATCAATCTATACACAATACCCCATAATAACAGAAAAAACAGATTTTTAGATTTTTTTGCAAATTTATAAAGAAAACAAAAATCTGAAATATCACATTTACATAAGTAGTCAGACCTTTTACTCAGTACTTTGTTGAAGCACCTCTGGCAGTGATTACAGCCCGGAGTCTTCTTGGCACTCCTGCATTTGGGGATTTTCTCCCAGTCTTCTCTGGAGATCCTCTCAAGCTCTGTCAGGTTGGATAGGGAGCGTCACTGCACAGCTATTTTCAGGTCTCTCCAGAGATGTTAGATCGGGTTCAACTCTGGGCTCTGGCTGGGCCACTCAAGGACATTCAGAGACTTGTCCCCAAGCAACTCCTGCATTGTCTTGGCTGTGTGCATATGGTCATTGTCCTATTGGAAGGTGACCCCTTCACCCCAGTCAGAGATCCTGCATGCTCTGGAGCTGGTTTTCATCAAGGATCTCTCTGTACTTTGTGCCATTCATCTTTCCCTCAATCCTGACTAGTCTCCCAGTCCCTGCTTCAGAAAAACATCCCTACAGCATGTTGCTACCACCACCATGCTTCACCATGGAAATGGTGCCAGGTTTCCTCCAGATGTGACGCTTGGCATTTAGGTCTAAGAGTTCAATCTTGGTTTCATCAGACAAGAGAATCTTGTTTCTCATCTGAGAGTCTTTAGGTGGCTTTTGGCAAACTCCAAGCATGCTGTCATGTGGCCTTTTACTGAGAAATGGCTTCCGTCTGGCCACTCTACCATAAAGGCCTGATTGGTGGAGTGTTGCAGAGGAACTCTGGAGCTCTGTCAGAGTGACCACCAGGTTCTTGTTCACCTCCCTGACCAAGGCTCTTCTCCCGATTGCTCAGTTTGGCTGGGCGGCCAAACTGTCTTTGGTTTTTGTTCTGACATGAAATGCCACTGCGGAACCTTATATTGACAGGTGTGTGCCTTTCCAAATCATGAACAATCATGTACAAGTATTTTTGTTTTTAATGTTGTTTACATTTGCTAGAATTTCTAAAAACCTGTTTTCGCTTTGTCATTATGGGGTATTGTGTGTAGATTGATAAGGATTTTACGTTTTTTTGTCCATTTTGAATAAGGCTGTAACGTATAATGTGGGAAAAGTCAAGGGGTTGAATACTTTCCGAATGCACTGTACAAGAGGCAATCCCAAGGGGTTGAATACTTTCCGACTGCACTGTACAAGAGGCAATCCCTAGTGGAAAAAGTCAAGGGGTTGAATACTTTCCGACTGCACTGTACAAGAGGCAATCCCTAGTGGAAAAAGTCAAGGGGTCTGAATACTTTCCGAATGCACTTCCGCAAATGCACTGTACAAGAGGCAATCCCTAGTGGAAAAAGTCAAGGGGTTGAATACTTTCCGATGCATACAAGAGGCAATCCCTGTGGGAAAAGTCAAGGGGTTGAATACTTTCCGAATGCACTGTACAAGAGGCAATCCCTAGTGGAAAAAGTCAAGGGGTCTGAATACTTTCCGAATGCACTGTACAAGAGGCAATCCCTAGTGGAAAAAGTCAAGGGGTCTGAATACTTTCCGAATGCACTGTACAAGAGGCAATCCCTAGTGGAAAAAGTCAAGGGGTCTGAATACTTTCCGAATGCACTGTACAAGAGGCAATCCCTAGTGGAAAAAGTCAAGGGGTCTGAATACTTTCTGAATACCGAATGCACTGTACAAGAGGCAATCCCTAGTGGAAAAAGTCAAGGGGTCTGAATACTTTCCGAATGCACTGTACAAGAGGCAATCCCTAGTGGAAAAAGTCAAGGGGTCTGAATACTAGTGGAAAAAGTCAAGGGGTTTCTTTCCGAATGCACTGTACAAGAGGCAATCCCTGTACAAGAGGCAATCCCTAGTGGAAAAAGTCAAGGGGTCTGAATACTTTCCGAATGCACTGTACAAGAGGCAATCCCTAGTGGAAAAAGTCAAGGGGTCTGAATACTTTCCGAATGCACTGTACAAGAGGCAATCCCTAGTGGAAAAAGTCAAGGGGTCTGAATACTTTCCGAATGCACTGTACAAGAGGCAATCCCTAGTGGAAAAAGTCACTGAATACTTTCCGAATGCACTGTACAAGAGGCAATCCCTAGTGGAAAAAGTCAAGGGGTTGAATACTTTCCGAATGCACTGTACAAGAGGCAATCCCTAGTGGAAAAAGTCAAGGGGTCTGAATACTTTCCGAATGCACTGTACAAGAGGCAATCCCTAGTGGTCAAAAAAGTCAAGTGGGTCAAGGGGTTGGTGCACTGTACAAGAGGCAATCCCTAGTGGAAAAGTCAAGGGGTCTGAATACTTTCCGAATGCACTGTACAAGAGGCAATCCCTAGTGGAAAAAGTCAAGGGGTCTGAATACTTTCCGAATGCACTGTACAAGAGGCAATCCCTAGTGGACAAAGTTAACATTACAATAATACTGTGTGTCTGTGCACAGTCTATAGTCTACGCGCTCCCTCAGGGCTTCAATGTAACCACCAATGAAGTAATGGAACAATGTATGACAATGTAACAAGGACCATACGTCACATTTCAGTTTGGAAGACAGTCTTTACCACAACTACTGTGGGAAAGACTAAGAGGACATCAACGTGTTGCACAAGAATTACAGAATAAATAAAACACTTTTCTATAATGGATATGTTTATTGGTCTTTTACAACAATAACAAAAAAAGGCTAGGAATACAGGAATACAGGAAATAAAAGGAGATGATGAATACCTGGTGGTCAACAGCCAGTCCACTAATAATAACAACCTTCAGGATGTTAAAGCTTTGAACCCAATGAAATCCTACTTTCTGCCTGGCAGACAGAAGGCTCCATAAATCATTCTGTTATAACACTGGTTCACACCAACACGATGGGAGAGGTGCCTATGGTATAATATGACACTAAAGCTATGAAACTGGTTCAAACACTATACACTTGTTCCTCCCCATGTCTTTATTGAGAAGTGTCTTTCAAAAGAAACAGATAAACCTTTTTCCCCCAATTTGTTATGGTTTAAAATCCTTTAAAATAAAGGCCTCATATGTATTTACTAATTTACAAAATTGTAATTTATGTTTAACAATCAAGGCATCAACAAGTGTGCATATTCAAATTGATCGATTTCTCTACCCTGAACCACTGAATTAAAACCAACGCTCTAACACTCAAAAAAACTTCAATAAAACATGAATTACCCTTCTGTAAATCATGCTAATATTATTCAGCCATTTGTAATGCAATGATATTATGGTGACAAGAGATGCCAAAGAAACCTTGTGCATTTTGAGTTAAGCATTTTGTACATGGTACAGAAAACATAACTGAATGGGCAGAATTATACATAGCAATATTGCAGTATGTCAAGCACACATTTGGGCTGTCTTTCTAAAAAAGGGGCCTTTGCTCCAAGTCTGACAAACCTAATTCCACACATTATCGTACACCACTTAAAGTAGATTGATATGTCAAATATAAAATGATGGGTTATTGGACAAGGTTATATTGGTAAAGATAACAGGGTCTTTTGCTGGTCATATATATATGGGAATGCTGAGGCAACATGGCGTGGTACAATCTCATTTACTACAAACCTGCTACTAAAGAGTTATTCACATAGTTATTTTTATACTAAACTAAGTGGATTGCAGTATCTCTATGACAGTGGTGGTTTTGATGAAAACATTCAGTGGGATCGTCATTTAGGCTCCCATTTAAAAATAATTCCCTCTCTTATGCTGTGCTTTGTTTTACATATCCTGGTCCAATACTGTACAATCATGAAAGACGCATGTTTTTACCGACTTGTGTGCAGTCGTCCACCTGTGTGCCAGTAAACCAGCTGAAATGACAGTGGTTAATTCTAGCTAGAGGGCTGTTTGATTCTAATGGCTGTTCCAGGGAAGTAGCTTAACATCATTATGGTAAACTCCTGCTATTTGTTTTCGAGTGCCTATGCACACTCAGACTCCTATGCAATTTAAATGCACTTTTATCTGCAATTGATGTTAAAAACGAATCCAAGGCTTGATGTGCGGTATATTCATATGGAGGAGATGATGGATTTGCTTGGCCCTGCAGCTTGCCATAGAGGGGTAAGGCCGAGTAGTGGGGTCCACTGCTGGTGTCTGGGGTTAGGAGGACAGGGGTAAGGTTTGTGGGGCGGAGGCCATGCTGCATGTGGGCTGGAGGGAGAGCTTCTACTCTGGTTGGGGAGCCGCTGGCGTCTCGTTGGCATTGGCGTCCGTGGTCTTGTTTTCCACCTCGTCGTCGGATAGGAGGTCGAGCGATGTTCCCTCCACCTGCAGCTGACGCCTGCCCGAGCGGCTGGAGGAGAAACTGATGGGGCCTCCACGCCTGCAGGGGACAGATGGGGCCAGGAGAGGTGGAGAGGACCACAATTTGGCCAATATACACAACTGATTGTGTGAAAAATATAATCTTAGAGTTTGTGTGTGTGTGGGGCTCTAAATACCTGAGGCGGCTCTTGAGTGTGTTGACCTCGCGGCTGAGACCCTCGCTGGCCTCAGTTGCATCGTCCAGCTCCCTCTGCAGCTTCCTGCGGTAGGCGTTGGCACGTGTGGCCTCCTCCTCAGCCTCCTCAAGCTGCCTCTTCAGCTGCTTCATGCGAGAGTTGGCCTTCTCCATCTGACTCAGCCAGGAGTCACAACAGACATCAACAATGATGAACAGTCAATACTAATACTTACAATACTCAGCATTCCTATGGTCCAGTGGTTACTGGAAAGAACCTACTGTAGGAAAGACTCCAATCCTAAATCTTCACACCTATCCAATCCCGGCCCACCTTTGCAAGTTGTACTGAATTGGATAGAATTCCTTCTTTAGCTGTGTACATCTTAAAAATGCACTATGCAGAATTCACCTCATTTCTGTTTGAGTCAAAACAAGCAGTCATTGTGTAGAGAATCCATAACCAAACAAATAGATATTTTCAGCTGTTGTACAAAACCGAAAGTAAAAGACGCAAAAACTAAACTTAAGAACAGGAAGCATAGAAATAGAGCACATAGAACAAACCTATCGCTTCTTAGACTTGTTTTCAGTGAGAATTAAATATATTGTAGCTTCAAGATCTGGGACGTCCAAACATCCGTGACAAGCTCCTCACCTGTTCCTTGTACTGGTCGGAATGGCGGCGCTCGTCCTCCACCTGCATGCACACCTCCTTCAGCTTCTTCTCTGTCCGTCTCACAAGCTTATTGGCCGCTGCTCGCTCCCTGATAGGAGGACAGAGGAATGAGGTCATAGGACAGTTAGAGCACCACAGGAAACGCAATGTAACAAAGGTTGTCAGTCATAGATCTTCAAGTGCAAAGAGTCTTGGTCTCCTATTTCACCCTGTCTAATAAGGTTTGGAGTTGTTATAAGAGAGTTGCTGTGTTTCTCACTTAGCCTCCTGCTCCAGCTGCTCCTCCAGCTGCAGTATCTTGGCCTCCAGGGCAGTGATGGAGGCCTTGAACCGGCTCTTCACAGAGCCCTCCAGCTCACCCAGCTTGGCCCGCAAGTCCTTGTTCTGCCTCTCCAGCTGCTGGCGCGCATTCTCACTCTTCTGGGCCAAGCTGCGCTCTGCCACAAGCTCCAGGGTCAGGGTGTCCACCTGGGGGAGGAGAGAGGTGGAGAGAGGAAAACAGGGAATGAACGAGAGAGGGGAAAGTGAATAATGGATTGTTCCCTAAAAGTCAGGAACAAGGGTAATATGATTACAATGATCAAGTCTGCAACCTGAAAATGTTTCCAACTGGCTCATACCTGCATGGTGGTCTTGCGGAAGCGGTCATTGAGCAGCTCCATGTTGCCCTGTTCCTCCTCTAGTTCCTCCTCCAGCTGAGCAATGCGAGCCTCCAGCCTCCTTTTCTCATCCATCAAGGCAGACTTGCCCGAGGTGCTGTTGGAGATCTCGTCCGCTAGCTCATCCCGTTCCTGCTCTGCGTGGCGCCGCGCCCTCTCTGACGCCGCCAGGTCCTACAGGGCAGAGGTCACACAGAGGTCAAACACAGGTCACCATTTCTCACAGTAAGATGAGCCAGTCTAGAATACAGGAAACAGCCGACCAAAACACAGAGTTATGACGGGAGCAATACTACAGCCCACTGTACCTCATGCAGCTGGAGAACCTCTGCCTCCAGGCTCTTCAGCTTCTTCTCGTTCTCCTTGGATTGGGAGAATATTTCGTCCCGAGAGGCCCGGGCGTCCTCCAACTCCCTCTGGTAGTCTTTCATCTGGGACTGAGGGAGAAAGTGGAGATTGGTCAATAATGGGATTCGATCTAAATAATAAATTGTATATTTTTTTTATTTGTCTTGTCTGTTCTACAGACGGTGTGAGTTTATTACCTGCAATTTGCGTAGCTGCTTGATGGCTTCGTCACGGGCCTTGTTGGCGCCCTCTATCTGTCCCACCATGTCCATCAGGTCCATCTCCAGCTTCTTCTTAGCAGCCACGGCCAGGGCTCTCTGCTTCCTCTCATCCTCCAGCTCTGCCTCCATCTCACGCACCTGAGGAGACCAGGACAGACCAGGTCAGAGGAGGGGAAGGGGGTGGTGTACATTCTCTGAGAGTATGACAACATATTGTTCCTGGAATTTTTTCACACAATTCTTGTTTGTATGGAAGTAATGTGTCCTCTTTGCACCTGTTTGACAAGCGCCCTTTTCTTCTCGTCGTTCTGGTCGTCTCGCCCCTGCAGGTCTCTCTCGTATTGGGCCTTCATGGCCTGCATGTTGACCTCCAGACGCAGCTTGGCGTCCTCCGTGGCCTGCAGCTCGTCCTCCAGCTCCTCCAGCTGAGTCCTCATCTCCTCCAGCTGCTGATCCAGAGTCCTCTTGGACTTCTCCAACTCATGGACCTGGACAGTGGTAGAGAGGATACTTTGAGGTGATGATATTTGGAATGAACTGGCTTTTAAAGTTTAGGTTTAACCTAGTTTATTTCTGTAGGATGCAGAGCAGTCCATCTGAAAACAACAGATGCAAACCATTCTGCCCTCAGTTGAAAAAAACACAGGTATTCAGTGCAAAACTTACGTTCTTGCCCACGTCGTCCTTGGAGCTCATCAGGTCTTCCATCTCACTCCTCAGCTGCTTGTTGAGTCTCTCAAACTCCTCCTTGGCCTCCAGAGCCTCATCCAGAGCCCGGGCCAGAGACAGGGACTTGGTCTCCTTCTCCCTGGCCTCCGCCTCAGCCTTGTCCTTCTCCTCAGCGTAGCGTGCAGAGATGTTCTTCTCCTCAGCCAGCAGCTACAACACAGGGTAAAAACTGACTTACAGAGGGAAAATGTCCACCATCTATCTACACAATGCCATTCCATACTGTGCTCTAAGACCAAGCCAATTTAGCTACCATTATGGATGGCTTAGAGTGATCAGTCAAACCTGGTCAAACTTCTTCTGCTTCTTCTCCAGGTTGGAGACGATGGTTCTCTGGTGGTCCAGATCCACCATGAGGTCGTCCAGCTCCTGCTGCAGGCGGGTCTTGGTCTTCTCCATCTTCTCAAAGGCGATGCCCTTCTCCTCCAGCCTCAGGGTGGCCAGCTCCATGTCCTTCTGCAGCTTCCTCTTCACCTCCTCCAGACCCTCCACCATCCCCACGTCATCCTCCAGCTTCTTCTTGGTCTCAGCCAGCTACACATACATAAAGTTTATAATGATATGATGCTCACTGAAGGATGGCTACAGTAGGTGGTAGCTTGTTATGGTGATATCATCTGTGTTGCAGTTAATGTGTAATATTATTTGAATAGACACAATTAAGCTGCAAGGCGCTGTGCGGACCTGGGCCTGCAGTGTGCACAGCTGTTTCTCCAGGTTTCTGCGCGCCACCTCGTCCTCCTCCTGCTGCTCCTGCAGGGTGCTCTTCTCCTCCTCCAGCTGGCGGATACGACTGCTCATGTTCAGCTTCTGACGTGTCTCTTCCTGGAGAAGCTCCTACACAGATAGACAGAGACAGACAGACAAACAAAATCCCATATCCCAAAGATGAGACATTGACATGGAAACAGAATGCCACATCCTCTTAATGTAATGTAGCAAAAAACTATTTTTCAAGCAACAATTTTGCTAGGACTGTCTGGGAGTGGAGAGGGGGAAACTGAAAACTAGCTGCTATTAGCAAAATCGGTTTGGATCTCTTTGTGATTGGTCTATTAAATCAGTTTACCACATGGCGATGTCACCATGGAAAGCCGAAACTCCCACGCATGCAAACCTGCTGATTAGAAGGACTTGCTGGTTGAAAATACAATTTATGCAATTATCAGGAAATAACACTGATCAAATTTGGTCAGTGTTAGTTTCATCAGCTGTTGTACAATATGATATAAAAGACAGGAAAACAAGATTTTGTCTGCACTGGGCCTTTAAGATACACATAATGTGTTCTTCTCCGATGAGAGGTTGTCCAGTCTAGCTCACCTGTGTGTCCTGCATAGCACTCTCCAGGACAGCGGTGTCTTTAACCAGCTTGATTCCCTTCCTCTCTGCATCTTCCAGCAGAGCAGACACACTATCCAGCTCCGTCTGCACACACAGCAAACAGCCCAGTTGAGAGACCATCACCAGCAGAGGTTAACGTGTGTGTGTACTGCAAATGGCCCTCTCTCACCTGTAGTTTGTGGGAGCGGTCGGCCAGCTCTCCCTTGCCCTTCTCTCCCTCTGTGACCCGGGCCATGAACTCCTGGAGCTGGGCCTCCAGCTTCTTCTTCTTGTGTTCTGACTCCGTCTTGGCCTGCTGCAGCCCCTTTACCTCACTGACCAGCACCTTGTTGGCACTCTCTGTGCTCTGCTTGTTCTTCTCCAGGTTGACCTTGAACTGGACACAGACCAAGAGATATTACAATAGGAATCATGCTCAGACAACACAAAACATTTAAAACAGAGGAAGTACTACCTCCACTACCTCATCCAAATTTTCTCTGACTAAACATGACCATGGGGTTGTTGTGAAGCCACCCACCCTTTTGGCCTGCTCTAGCTGCTCAGACACCTCCTCCAGGGCCGTGGAGTGCCTCTGTCTCATCTCCTGGATCTGAGCCTCGTGGTTCTTGGTCTCCTCGTCGATGGCCTTCTTCAGCTCCGTCACCTCCTGCTCACGCTTGGTCCTGAGCTCCTGCTGGGCTGCGGTGGTGTCCAGGGTGTCCTCCAGCTCAGTCTTTAAGGCCTCCAGCTCCTCACTCAGATCTCTCTTGAGCTTCTCAGCCTTGTTCCTGGAGACCTTCTCTGATTCCAGGTCTTCCTGCAGCTCTGCCAACTGGGCTTGTAGCTCCCGTACCTGCTTCAGGGCGTTGTTCTTCTGGGTCACCTCCTCGTCTCCCCTGACACACACATTTTAAATTCTTTATTATGATGCAAAATACAACATTGTCGTACAAGTACAAAGGACCCCAAATAGTCATAGGCCTATGCTTGGACAGTTGAACTAAGTTGCTATGCATGTATTTTCCACTGGTTGGCAGTATTAGTATTAGACAATATATCCTGAAATAAACACAGATACCTTGTTTCTGTCACTACCATTGAGTATGTGAGTTGGTCCTGAAAGAGCAGAGTGTTTTTAATGGCCAGTGTTCAACACAGACTAGACGTGGGGCCAACATTTACACATTCCAACCCAGTGAGATCTGCTGAATAAATAGCTGCTGGGTGGTCTGGTCAGCACCGTATCATGACGAAAGGGCATAAAAATGGTAAATGCTCATAGGGTTTTAATAGTCAGATTACTGGTGCAAATCTGGCCAACTGTATACCTACCATTGTTAAATATGACATATAAAAGACAGGTGTTGAAACAATTAAAATGGGAGGGAATTTGATGACGGCGCTATACAACTATGTGATAATTACTTCAGTCTAAGGCAGTCAGAGAATCAGACTTCCTCGCAGTCAAACACCTTCCAATGGCAAAATACATCTGAACTATATCTCCAGGCGGCTTCCATCCAGCTTTGGGCCCTCCCTCCCTCCGTCCGTCCGCCCGTCCGTCTCACCTGGCCTGTGTCTGTCTGTCCCACCGTCCGTCCGTCAGTCTGTCCGTCCGTCAGTCTGTCTCACCTGGCCTGTATAGCCTGCAGCTCCTCCTCCTTCTTAGCCAGCTGCACCTTGAGCTCCTCTATCTGGGCCTGCAGCTCAGCTATCTGGTCCTGCAGGTCTGTAGTCTCTCCATCCAGCTTCCTCTTGGCCTTCTCCAGCTCCTGACGAGTCTTCTCCTCCTTCTTCAAACGCTCTGAAGGGAGAAGGGAAGGAGACGGATGATGTTAAAGTGTCTGGACTCACTACCTATAACTAGTGAGACCTTGTAGGTAAGAGGACACCTACCTTCCAGGTCCACCATCATCACCTCCTGCTTGTTCTTTGTCTTGCCCAGGTTCTTGGCCTTCTCCTCCTCCTCAGTCAGCTGGGACATCATCTCATTCACACGGTCATCCAGGAGCTTCTTTTCCTGAAGGGGGAAAGAGGAGTCAGGTTGTTTATAATGATAGTAAAGTCCAGCAGCATAATGTTGTCATCTCCACTCACCTTCAGGAACTTGGAGTTCTGGTCCTCCAGGAGCAAGATGTCCTCCTCAAATTTCTTCATCTTGGCCTCGGCTGTCACCTTCTCCAGCTGCAGCTTCTGCCTGGCAGCCTCCTCCTCATCCAACTGCTCCTCCAGGTCCTGAAAAAATAAAATAAAATCACAGCATTTATTAAGAAGGTAACTGGTAGAAATGTTTTGGGTCCACAGAAAATATATTTTCTGTCATAAAATACATGCAACCACTTCCATGTTCAATCTTCTCAAGCTTCCACTCTGCAGTCTCCATGTCTCATCAGTACCTGGATGTGAGACTGCATCTTCTTCTTCTCACTTTGCAGGCCCTGGGTCCTCTCCTCCTCCTCCTCCACTCTAGACTCCAGGTCATGAAGGATCTCCTCCAGCTCCTGCTTCTTAGCGGCCAGACGGGCTCTCATCTCCTCAGCCTCGGCAAACAGCTCCGTCTCGGCCTGCAGCTGCTCCGCTAGGATGTTCTTCTCCTCAATCAGCTACACAATGCAAACATGGGCATAATGGACTGAATGGTACAATGCGGAATTGAAGATCATAAAGGGATGATCCTTAGGGTCTACACTCTTAGAAAAACGTGTTCCAAAAGGGTTCTTTGGCTGTCCACATAGGATAACCCTTTTTGGTTTCAGGTAAAACTCTTTTTGGTTCCAGGTAGAACTCTTTTTGGTTCCAGGTAGAACTCTTTTTGGTTCCAGGTAGAACTCTTTTTGGTTCCAGGTAGAACTCTTTTTGGTTCCAGGTAGAACTCTTTTTGGTTCCAGGTAGAACTCTTTTTGGTTCCAGGTAGAACTCTTTTTGGTTCCAGGTAGAACTCTTTTTGGTTCCAGGTAGAACTCTTTTGGGTTCCAGGTAAAACCCTCTGTGGAAAGTGTTCTACATGGAACTCAAACGGGTTTTACCTGGAACCAAAAAGGGTTATTCAAAGGGTTCTCTTATGGGAACAGCCAAATAACAATTTTAGGTTCTAGATACCACCTTTTTTTTTAAAGAGTGTAGTCCACTGTAGTTGGTGTGGACTGGACACTGACCTGTGAGTGCTTTCTCTCCATCTCCACCAGTTCTCCCTCCACCTTGGTCTGCTTCTCCTTCACCTTGACAAGCTCATCGTCCTTGGCCTGCATCTCCTCCTCCTGCCTGGTGACCTGCAGCAGGGGCTTCACCTGGGGGACAGAACACAGACCTGGGGTCAGCCACTGTTCAAACGTAGATGACTAGGAGCCTTATCATATAGCTATATAGAGAGACGTGACAATGCTGGTGTTACAAAGACAGATTAGCCATATACAGTAGATATAGTGTACTGTAATGGAGACATGCCCACCTTGGTAAAGAGTCTCCACCACTGCCAGTGCTTCAGCTTCAGGTAGGCAGAACAGTTCCTCTGAAGCACCTTCAGACAATTCAGTTGCTGCTGCTTCTTAACAAACGCCCTGTCAGGAGAGAGAGGGGAGACGTGGTCAGACATACTGACCAAGAAGGTCAAAGGAAACATATCTGTGGCATCTTTCTGTCTTAAGAAGTGTTGTAGTGGTCACGAAAGGAAGGAATTGAGGAAAGGTAAGGCCATTGCATATAGAGAACTCTCACTTGCGGGCCAGGTATCCCCGGCAGACAGACTGGAAGTAGATGATGATGTCCGTGATCTTCAGGTCTCTCTCCTCCTCCAGGTGGGCCAAGACTCCAGCCCTGAAGAAGATCTTACTCTGCCCAATCCTGAACAGGTTAGGATCCAACTCCAAGGCTCGGATCTGGAGTGAAAATGGGTCATAGATTTAAATCCAGGGAAGGAAGGCCAAATCATAATAAACAGTGTCATTTAAGCGATGCCCTATAAATACTCAGGAAGAATCATGTCATGGGTGTTTATGAAGTCGATATACATTTAACCTGCTTACCGTGCTCTAGCTTGTAAAAGGACAAAGAGCCTCTCCCAAGTATTCAATGTGCTAAACACAGTAAAATAGTGACACACAAATCCTCACCATTCTCTCACAGGCTTGCTTGCCATCCATGAAGCCCTTGGGGATGGCGTTGGGGGTGAGGATCTCATACCTGGCAACAGAGTGGACATGAATGTGTAAAGGCCCTGGGTCATTACACCACACCTCCATGTTGACTAGGACCAGGGTGTGAGGAGAGACGTGAGAGGCCTCGGATCTTACAGAAGCCTCACTGTTCAGAAATAGAACAGCTCCATGAGATAATCAAAGCACAACACCCAGGGCAATGGGAAACCAATGACACTTTGTCCTGTATAATCTCTCTCTCAAAAGTAAACACAGGAACTCATCAATTGGGTTGAAATAAATAAATAGTCCGTATGAGGTATGAGGTGCGTGTATGAGGTGCGTGTATGAGGTGCGTGTATGAGGTGCGTGTATGAGGTGCATGTACAGTGAGTACAGTACCTCTGTCTGAACTCCTGGAAGACGATACGGTTGGGGAAGCCCTGTCTGCAGATACGGATCCCCTCCAGAACACCATTACACCTCAGCTGGTCCAGAACCAGGTGGGGGTCTAGCTTACCAGCCTGTAGGGAGGGAGGGGCATTGAAGTGAGAGGTCAAGGAGAGATACAGTACAGTACCAAACTTCATGCAAAGAAGATTATTCTAAACTAAGAGCAACTAAATGCTGTTACTGTTCATTTAGCTTTGAAAATTTCACCCAGAAAATGTTTTATAGGGAAACAATGTTACTTCAAATATATTTGTGAAATATTATGCAAAATGCCATTCTACACTTAGGATTGCATAGGGACTAAACTAACTACTTGAACACATTCACACCAAAACAACCAGTGTTTATATCCTCTTCTCCATCCATACCATCCATTTATGACAGTCATTTGTGGTTGCGCTGCAGAAACAAGCGTGTCTAGTCTAAATCCCCTGGAATACATTAGGGAACACTTAACAGGCCCACATAGCCCATAACTCCCCACTCTGCTATTGTTTCATTTCCAGCCTTCCATCTGAGCTGTTGTTTATGGAGGCAGAGGGCCCACTGAGGCCTGGTAGCAGAGTGTGTCTCCAGGGGTTCTGGTGGGTGGTGTGGGGACTGTAGTCTGGGCTACAGGGGTTCTGGTGGGTGGTGGAGGGGTTGTAGTCTGGGCTACAGTGGTTCTGGTGGGTGGTGGAGGGGTTGTAGTCTGGGCAACAGTGGTTCTGGTGGGTGGTGGAGGGGTTGTAGTCTGGGCTACAGTGATTCTGGTGGGTGGTGTGGGGGCTGTAGTCTGGGCTACAGGGGTTCTGGTGGGTGGTGTGGGGGCTGTAGTCTGGGCTACAGTGGTACTGGCGGGTGGTGTGGGGGTTGTAGTCTGGGCTACAGGGGTTCTGGTGGGTGGTGTGGGGGCTGTAGTCTGGGCTACAGGGGTTCTGGTGGGTGGTGGAGGGGTTGTAGTCTGGGCTACAGTGGTTCTGGTGGGTGGTGTGGGGGCTGTAGTCTGGGCTACAGTGGTTCTGGTGGGTGGTGGAGGGGTTGTAGTCTGGGCTACAGTGGTTCTGGTGGGTGGTGTGGGGGCTGTATTCTGGGCTACAGGGGTTCTGGTGGGTGGTAGGGTTGTAGTCTGGGCTACAGTGGTTCTGGTGGGTGGTGTGGGGTTGTAGTCTGGGCAACAGTGGTTCTGGTGGGTGGTGTGGGGGCTGTAGTCTGGGCTACAGTGGTTCTGGTGGGTGGTGTGGGGCTGTAGTCTGGGCTACATGGGTTCTGGTGGGTGGTGGAGGGGCTGTTGTCTGGGATACAGTGGTTCTGGTGGGTGGTGTGGGGGCTGTAGTCTGGGCTACAAGGGTTCTGGTGGGTGGTGTGGGGGTTGTAGTCTGGGCCACAGGGGTTCTGGTGGGTGGTGGAGGGGCTGTAGTCTGGGCTACAGTGGCTCTGGTGGGTGGTGTGGGGGCTGTAGTCTGGGATGCAGTGGGCAGAGGGGGGGAGGGACTGGTGGTCAGTGGTGGGGGTGTGCTGTTCATTGCTCACCCTCTTCTCGTGGTTGGGGATGATGCAGCGGACAAAGTTGGGGTTGGTGTTCCGCAGCGTGGCCATGAGCTTGGTGAGAGACTCCTTGTAGAGTTGGCCCACCGTACGGAACATGCCCTTCTTGGTCTTATAGGCTGCGCCGAAGGCCGTCTCGTTCATCCCTGCTACCTGGTCTAGACCCACGATACGGTCCACTGACAGAAGAAAGAGGGAGAGGAGAGAAGGGCAGAGTTAGATGGGTAGACGCTGCTAGAGGGGTGACTGGTGCGTGAACTAAACATATATACTGTATAATCAAGCCGCAAAAGACTAGAGGCATGACCAGGACAGATGAGGGCTTCTAAGCGCAACAACATGTAAACAACATGACTGACAGCCAGAGTGGGTGGGATGGGCGGTTGGCCCTAGCATGACTACATGTTCATTAAAAGCAGACAAAAGAAACAAGACTGAACCAAGCTATTGCAAAACCTAATCCAACTTAACTCAAAACATGTTCATAATACAGCTGTTTTTCCAAGAAAAGCACAGCCATTTTATTTGACCTTTCCACCCCCACCGTTACATAAACTGCAGTCAATTGGTTTTATTTGAACGTAATTAGACTAGCTAGATCAGTGGTTGTTCTTGCCATGGAACACAGAGAAATAATATCAACAATACCATCTTGTTTGCATATTCAGATAGCATCAATATATGAGGCAATGTTCTTTGCAGAGATCAAGGAGAACGGAAGGGAAAAGACATTATTATTCAATGTGGTGTGTGGCAGCTCACCTTCCTTTAGAGACCAGCTGGCTGTTTCCATTTAGGACAGACAAAACAACCTCCGGGCTAAAAAAGACATTCCTCAGAGTATTACTAATATAGTGCCTTTGGAAAGTATTCAGACCCCTTGACTTTACAGCCTTATTTGAAAATGTATTACAAAGTTTTTTCCCCCTCATCAATCTACACAATACCCCATAATAACAAAGCAAAAACAGTTTTTTTTAAATGTTTGCTAATTCATTAAAAAAAATTAAACTGAAATATCACATTTACATAAGTATTCAGACCCTTTACTCAGTACTTTGTTGAAGCACCTTTAGCAGCAATTACAGTATCGAGTCTTCTTGGGTATGACGCTACAAGCTTGGCACACCTGTATTTGGGGAGTTTCTCACATTCTTCTCTGCAGATCCTCCCAAGCTCTGTCAGGTTGGATGGGGAGCATCGCTGCACAGCTATTTTCAGGTCTCTCCAGAGATGTTAGATCAGGTTCAAGTCCGGACTCTGGCTGGGCCACTCAATGACATTCAGAGACCTGTCCCCAAGCCACTCCTGCGTGGTCTTGGCTGTGTGCTTAGGGTCATTGTCCTGTTGGAAGGTGAACCGTTGCCCCAGTCTGAAGTCCTGAGCTCTCTGGAGCAGGTTTTCATTCAGGATCTCTCTGTATTTTGCGCCTTTCATCTTTGCCTCGGTCGTTCCGCTGAAAAACATCCACACAGCACGACGTTGCCACCACCACGCTTCACCGTAGGGATGTTGCCAGGTTTCCTCCAGATGTGACGCTTGGCATTCGGGTCAAAGAGATGAATCTTGGTTACATCAGACTAGAGAATCTTGTTTCTCATGGTCTGAGAGTCTTTAGGTGGCTTTTGGCAAACTACAAGTGGCCAGTCATGTGCCTTTTACTGAGGAGTGGCTTCCGTCTGACCACTCTACCATAAAGGCCTGAGTGGTGGAGTGCTGCAGATATGTCTGTCCTTCTGGAAGGCTCTCTCATATCCACAGAGGTACTCTGTCAGAGTGACCATTGGGTTCTTGGTCACCTCCCTGACCAAGGCGCTCTCCCACCGATTGCTCAGTTTGGCCGGGCAGCCAGCTCTAGGAAGAGTCTTGGTTGTTCCAAACATCTTCAATTTAAGAATGATGGAGACCACTGTCTTCCTGGGGACCTTCAATGCTGCAGAATGTTTTGGTACCCTTCACCAGATCTGTGTCTCGACACAATCCTGTCTCGGAGCTCTACATATAATTCCTCCGACCTCATGACTTGGTTTTTGCTCTGAGATGCACTGTCATTTGTGGGACCTTATATATACTGGCGTGTGCCTTTTCAAATCATGTCCAATCAATTGAATTTACCACAGGTGGACTCCAATCAAGTTGTAGAAACATCTCAAAGATAATCAATGGAAACAGGACCTGAGCTCAATTTCGAGTCTCATAGCAAAAGGTCTGAATACTTATGTAAAAAAGGTATTTCTGGGCCTCCCGGGTGGCGCAGTGGTTAAGGGCGCTGTACTGCAGCGCCAGCTGTGCCACCAGAGACTCTGGGTTTGCACCCAGGCTCTGTCGCAACCGGGAGGGCCGTGGGCGACGCACAATTGGCCTAGCGTCATCCAGACGCACAATTGGCCGGTAGGGATATCCTTGTCTCATTGCGCACCAGCGACTCCTGTGGCGGGCCGGGCGCAGTGCACGCTAACCAAGGTTGCCAGGTGCACGGTGTTTCGTCCGACACGGCTGGCTTCCGGGTTGGATGCGCGCGGTGTTAAGAAGCAGTGCGGCTTGGTTGGGTTGTGTATCGGAGGACGCATAGACTTTCAACCTTTGTCTCTCCCGAGCCCGTACGGGAGTTGTAGCGATGAGACAAGATAGTAGCTACTAACAATTGGATATCACAAAATTGGGGAGAAAAAAGGGGTACATTTTAAATAAATAAATAATATAAAATATACACACCAAAAAAAAAGAAGGCATTTCTGTTTTCAATTTTTAATAAACATTAAAAAAACTGTTTTTGCTTTGTCATTATGGGTTATTGTGTGTAGATTACTGGGGGTAAAAAATTGCTTGCTCACACACACACTTTTTCAGTTCTGCCCACAAATTTTCAAATGGGATTGAAGTCAGGGCTTTGTGATGGCCACTCCAAACCTTGACTTTGCTGTCCTTAAGCCATTTTGCCACGACTTTGGAAGTATGCTTGGGGTCATTGTCCATTTGGAAGACCTATTTGCGACCAAGCTTTAACTTCCTGACTGATGTCTTGAGATGTTGCTTCAATATATCCACATAATTTTCCTCCCTCGTGATGCCATCTATTTTGTGAGTCACTCCTGCAGCAAAGCACCCCCACAACATGATGCTGCCACCCCCGTGCTTCACAGTTGGGATGGTGTTCTTCGGCTTGCAAGCCTCCCCCTTTTTCCAGAGGACATTTCTCCAAAAATTGCGATCTTTGTCCCCATATGCGGTTTTGGAGCAGTGGCTTCTTCCTTGCTGAGCGGCCTTTCAGGTTATGTTGATATAGGACTTGTTTTACTGTGGATATAGATACTTTTGTACTGGTTTCCTCCAGCATCTTCACAAGGTCCTTTGCTGTTGTTCTGGGATTGATTTGCACTTTTCGCACCAAAGTACGTTCATCTCTAGGAGACAGAACGCATCTCCTTCCTGAGCGGTATGATGGCTGCGTGGTCCCATTGTAACGGATTTCCTCCTCTTCGTCTGAGAAGGAGTAAGGATCGGACCAAAAACGCAGCGTGGTAAGTGTCCATATTGATTTATTCAAAACCACAACAAAATAATAAACGTGAAATATACAAAACCGAAACAGTACCGTGTGGCCCAAACACTCACACGGAAACAAACACCCACAAACCAAAAGTGAAACCCAGGCTACCTAAGTATGATTCTCAATCAGAGACAACTAACGACACCTGCCTCTGATTGAGAACCATACTAGGCCGAACACAAAAACCAACATAGAAAAACAAACAGACTGCCCACCCCAACTCACGCCCTGACCATACTAAAACAAAGAATAAAATAACAGAACTATGGTCAGAACGTGACACCCATGGTGTTTATACCTGCGTACTATTGTTTGTACAGATGAACCAGACTTGTGGAGGTCTACAATTTTCTTTCTGAGGTCTTGGCTGATTTCTTTAGATTTTCCCACGATGTCAAGCAAAGAGGCACTGAGGTTGAAGGTAGGCCTTGAAATACATCTACAGGTACACCTCCAATTGACTCAAATGATGTCAATTAGAGCCTATCAGAAGCTTCTAAAGCAATGACATATTTTCTGGAATTTTCCAAACTGTTTAAAGGCACAGTCAACTTAGTGTATGTAAACTTCTGACCCACTGGAATTATGATACAGTGAATTATAAGTGAAATAATCTGTCAGTAAACAATTGTTGAAAAATTGCTTGTGTCATGCACAAAATAGATGTCCTAACCGACTTGCTAAAACTATAGATTGTGAACAAGAAATGTGTGGAGTGGTTGAAAAATGAGTTGTAATGACTCCAACCTAAGTATATGTAGACTTCCGACTTCAACTGCATATACTGTACTGAAATATCTTTCAGAAATCCTCTGTTGGGGTCAGGCAGTATTTCCCTTGGCAGGGATGCATCATGCCTCTTTGATGTGATTTTAGAGGCTTATTAGGAAACCATGGTTTCACAGTGTAGTCGGCTGTCCTTAAATGTGGCATGGCAAAAGCTTCATTGGCATGGTAAGCTTCATTGGCATGGTAAGCTTCATTAACATGGTAAGCTTCATTAACATGGTAAGCTTCATTGGCATGGCAAGTTTCATTGGCATGGTAAGCTTCATTAGCATGGTAAGCTTCATTAGCATGGTAAGCTTCATTAGCATGGTAAGCTTCATTGGCCTTATGAAAGGATCTGGACATATGCATACACATTCTTCATAGATGGTGCAAAGGATAAAGTCATCAGATGAAAAGGGCCCTGATCCGTTTGGAGAACCAGAACCAGGCTTCTAAGCATAGGGCAATGGTCAAGACTGACAACTGATTGGAACAGGAACCGTGCTGAATCATTACAACTCTTTGAATCATATTCTCCCCTTAACTCTAAGTGACTGCTCTGATTTACTTCAATATCCAAGGGTGACAGAAGTTTAAGGAGTGTGTGCGAAGGTTAAGTGACACTGACTGATGAATCTTTTCTCCTTCAGTCATTCCACATCAGCTTCACCGATATCTACAGGGTGATATTTTAGCGAAGCTTCATTTCACAATCTATCTTTTTAAATAAAAGATTATGGAAATCAGATCAGTGATCCCGCATGCAGGTTAAGGTTGCTAAAAAATGTACCCTCAAAAAACAGGCTTAGCCCATGCTAAAGGGATTATGAATTCCAGCAAAGTCAGTGTGATCTGTAGCTAAAATATCCTGTGAAAGAGGTGGTGGAGGAAGTCGGTCTCTATCCATCACTCTCCAGTCAGCTCCAAGCCTTACTGTCGTCAGTTTACAGGTGAGTGTTGAATACATTAAACAGCCATGGCCCTGGCAATGTCCAGGCTTTTTCTCATACATTTACTCCACACCGGCAGATGTCTCCATGCTAGTGTTCTTCAAGGTCCTACCTACGATGGCTCTTCCAAACAAATTATAACAATCCTGGTGCTTCCTTGTGCAGGAATCTCAAATAAACAATCTGAGCTGAGATTTGACTGAGACAGAACGGCACCAGACAAACCAGCATTGCTGAAAGCTATTGTCTTGGTTATCAACAGTGCATTATGGGTCATGCAAAGCCTAGAGGCGGTGGGTGCATCGAAGGGTGCAGAGTGCAGCCGTGAGGGAGCAGGAAGAGCCCTACAGAGCAGCAGCAACGTGTGCATTCACCTGGAGGCTCAAGGAGACCAGAGGCCTTGTCATAGAAACAGGCTCTCTGAAAGGTCTGAATGTCTACAACTCAGAAACAGAGAGAGGGGAGGATGTGAGGGACAACTCAGCTTTACATAAACATCCATGCAGACACAGATTTATTGTTATTATGTTACTGCATACACACTCACACAAACAATGAATAGTTGTGTACATTGTAAAGGACAGAGACATATTGCTGTTACTGGTCTAGTAGAATATTCCATGCACAAAAACAAAGCAATTCAGTAATTTCCTTTCTATTAGTTGTTTCTGTATACATTGTAGATGTCCAATGACTCATAATGAAACTCAATCGCTTTGGATGTGCCAAATGGGGAAATAAAAGGTGGGAGGAGATTTACGAGCGGATATTTCAGGTTACCTCACAAATGCACAATGTTTTGGCTGACAATACTCATCACAGAGAAGCGAGCAGCTGAATATGAACCAGACAAGAAGTCTAATGGATGAGAGTGCGTACAAATACTCCCACCATTGCCACTGTCACTGACAAACCAAGACTCAAACAAAGTGACAACTACATGGTCCAAACAGGAAGAGAGTATGGGACACTCACCGTCCTTCCAGAGTTCAGACACAAACTTGTCAGTGGACTGGTTGAGCAGCGTGGCCACGTTGTCGTTCAGAGGGTCCATGTTCTTCATCAGCCACTCGTCAGCCTTGTAGTCCACCTGAGGAGAGACAGACAGACGTAAGCTAAACAGGCCTATATGTACCGGCACATCGTGTTAAATAGCTTCCAATTATTAGGTTCATGTCTGATCAAATTAAATAGATACCTGGTCAAGAGAAAATGAGTTTATGAGCTGTATACCAAACCTATTTATTAAGTCTTAACATGTGTAAGGACTACTGGTGCTGTGAACAAAATGTACATCTGAACTTTGTGTGACAAATTTAATAAGAAAATGGATGAAGATGATATGAACTTTATTTCATGTGGAGTCTGGCCTGGAACGTACATAGGCCCTCTCCAGATGGGAGACCACACTGAGGTGAAAGTTGAAAACTCCGTGATTACGTAACAGTGTAAAATCGGTCTCACACCAATGTGAACCAGATGTGGAGATTGGGAGCACAACTGGGCTTTTATGCTAAGGCAATTACCTGTTAACTAGAGCTTTAGTGGAGACATGTCTGCTGCCTCAAAGGCAGCACTTTAACATTGACTGGTTACAACGTCATTCAGAAAGAAAACATGTTTCTTAAGACATTATGGAGCTGAACAATCATTCTAATTTCAAAAACACTACTTCGTCTTTCCAACACTCCAACCCCTAACCAGGCAAAGCAACAAAAATGTGAATGGCAAATCAGTTTCTTCGAATGAATGAGGCCCTCGCCATAAAAAGGGAGCTCATATGGCAGAACTGCCTTGTTTTCAGCAATCAATGAAACGATATGAGAGGACGAGCTGAGGAGAGGAAGTCATTTCAGTGTATTGAGACCCAGGCTCTGCGTGGACGTACCCTGCCAGCGTAGTGAATGATGCAGAAGTCGGCTTTGTCCTTCAGCTGCCGGGGTTTCTGGAACTTGGGGTGGGTGCCCTGCTCCTGGAGCACCTTGTCTACAAATGTCTTATCAGTGGCCTTGGGGAACCAGCACTCCTCATCCAACAGGGCCAGAACTCCTGGAGGGTTGGTCTGCAGACAGAGAGAAAGGAGAAGAATCTGATGAAGTTCCTCAGACATAATCTTGAGTAAAATACACCTATATGTGTAAAGATGAAAAGCTGACCGGTCTCTCAATCAGGTCGATGCAGGGCTGCAGGTCCAGGCCGAAGTCGATGAAGCTCCACTCGATGCCCTCCCTCTGGTATTCCTCCTGCTCCAGGATGAACATGGTGTGGTTGAACAGCTGCTGCAGCTTCTCGTTGGTGTAGTTGATGCACATCTGCTCAAATGAGTTCAGCTAGATGAGGGATATGGGGAGAGAAAGAGATGTGAGAGATGAGTATTACAGATCAATAAGATAAGACAGTCCCTCTTGGACATGATTATATGCCTGCAACAAGAGATGAATGATCTTGAAAATAAATGTACCTCAAAGATCTCAAAGCCAGCGATGTCCAGGATGCCGATGAAGGAGGCTCCCTGTCTCTTGGTCCTGTCCAGGGCCTTGTTGATGCGGTGGACGAGCCAGCGGAACAGACGCTCATATGTGGCCTTGGCCAGGGCTTCCACTGCAAAGTCAGCCTGAGGAGAGAACCAGAGAGCGATAGACGACAGTCTGCTGGGTACCAGTCTGTATCTACTTAACCCAACTTCATGGACCTGCATAGATTGGTGTTAGTGAATGCAGAAACGGTTAGGAGTGTACATCTGATGGGAACTGGAGAACAGCTCCTACCTGTTCTTTGGTCTGGGCCTTCTGGACGTAGTCTCGGCCCACTTTGATGCGGGGGGACAGAATGGCCCTGGTAAACTCCATCACATTCAGCCCCAGCAGGTGGCACAGCTTCTGAGCCGCTGGGAGGGAAGACAGGACATTGGGTTACTAGTGACCCATCAGTGTTGCAACCTGGAGATGGGCACAGACAGAGCCTTCTATACAGTACAAATAGAGAGCTTTGTGTCAATTCAAAACAGTTGGGGAAATGTCAGACAGGAATATGTAATGAAAGACCTCAGTAAAGCACTACCGCTTCATTTTACCCCAGCTACCCAAGGATATGGCCACAGTCTGATGTATGATTCATCAGTTAAAATCACCCAGGATAAATCTCAGCAGAGACACATCCATTTTCCTAATGACAACCAAACTGCATGGTTTACCGTTATACACTGACCATTAATGCAGAGCAACGTGCCAGAAAGAAATGAAAAATGACACATTTATTCCTACTAGCCATCTCCTTCTGAAGTAAAATAAGTCAAATACAGACACGCAGCATGAGCCCCGGGGTATAACATACCTGATATGGACCGCTACAATGTGCCTGCATGTCTTTATATTAACAAAATTCGGACTGTCACTGCAGGAGTTCTGAGGAATCTGACCTCAGTTCAGTGAAGTGTCTCTGCGCTGCCAGACTTCATACTGTACTAAGGACAGACATCTGGAGCTGCTGACACTTTGCTATCCTTGTCTCAGCCACAACGGTGAAGGATGACTCTACTCTGCTAGTGTTGTGATTCCAGCTGACTCACACTAAGACCCAATACTGATTTCAGCAGAATTTTAATGAAGCTGTTCTGCAGTAAATTATGTGGCCCAAGTGAGTGGACTGTTTTTGAGGCTGAGCAGCATATTGTGGGAGGATGATCAATGTTGAAGACTTGCAGCCCAGAGAATCAGCTCACTGTAAACTGGGACAATGTATTTTCAGCTGTGTGGTGAGAAATGGTCAAACTTAAGCTGGATGATTTCAAAGTGCTGGAGTGTTGGTTGGATTATGTATGGCCTCTGAGGGTATAGCATCACCTGTGTTCTCAGGCATGGAGGCCTGGTCTGTGTTCCTCTCCTTCTTGAAGACAACGTTACCAAACTGTAGTACTGCAGACACCACCTTCAGCATGCCTGCAACCACAAGGGAGAGTAAATCAGACATTGATACTACATGCATGGTCTAGGGTGTGTATACTCACATACGATCTCCTCATGGGAGAAGCTCATGATGTGCATGGCATCCATGGTCTAGGGTGTGTATACTCACATACGATCTCCTCATGGGAGAAGCTCATGATGTGCATGGCATCCATGGTCTAGGGTGTGTATACTCACATACAATCTCCTCATGGGAGAAGCTCATGATGTGCATGGCCTCCATGGTCTAGGGTGTGTATACTCACATACGATCTCCTCATGGGAGAAGCTCATGATGTGCATGGCCTCCATGGTCTAGGGTGTGTATACTCACATACGATCTCCTCGTGGGAGAAGCTCATGATGTGCATGGCATCCATGGTCTAGGGTGTGTATACTCACATACGATCTCCTCATGGGAGAAGCTCATGATGTGCATGGCATCCATGGTCTAGGGTGTGTGTACTCACATACGATCTCCTCATGGGAGAAGCTCATGATGTGCATGGCCTCCATGGTCTAGGGTGTGTGTACTCACATACGATCTCCTCATGGGAGAAGCTCATGATGTGCATGGCATCCATGGTCTAGGGTGTGTATACTCACATACAATCTCCTCATGGGAGAAGCTCATGATGTGCATGGCCTCCATGGTCTAGGGTGTGTGTACTCACATACGATCTCCTCATGGGAGAAGCTCATGATGTGCATGGCCTCCATGGTCTAGGGTGTGTATACTCACATACGATCTCCTCATGGGAGAAGCTCATGATGTGCATGGCCTCCATGGTCTAGGGTGTGTATACTCACATACGATCTCCTCATGGGAGAAGCTCATGATGTGCATGGCCTCCATGGTCTAGGGTGTGTATACTCACATACGATCTCCTCATGGGAGAAGCTTATGATGTGCATGGCATCCATGGTCTAGGGTGTGTATACTCACATACAATCTCCTCATGGGAGAAGCTCATGATGTGCATGGCCTCCATGGTCTAGGGTGTGTATACTCACATACGATCTCCTCAAGGGAGAAGCTCATGATGTGCATGGCATCCATGGTCTAGGGTGTGTGTACTCACATACGATCTCCTCATGGGAGAAGCTCATGATGTGCATGGCATCCATGGTCTAGGGTGTGTGTACTCACATACGATCTCCTCATGGGAGAAGCTCATGATGTGCATGGCCTCCATGGTCTCCTGGAAGTTGTCTTTGTCCTGCTGGCCAGGGACGGTAATGTTGCCGTTGGACAGGAAGCGGTAGTTGTTGAAGCCCTCCAGGAGCAGGTCAGCTGAGAGGACAGGGGTAGGGGGGGACAAATCAAAAACCAGTGTACTATAACAGAACAGCCAAGACTTATAACATGAGATGAAATAATGAAATGGCATATACAATATTGAACGAGCCATTTCTGGCACAGAACATTGAAAAACTGAAAATAATAGACATAGTTCTGACTCTTCTTGCAGAAGACACTATTGACAACCATTATAATTGGAATGGTGTATAAGATACTGACTTTTGAGGTGCTCCCCGGCTCCTGCCAGAAGCTGGTAGAAGACATGGAAGGTCCTCTCGTCTTTGGCCTGGCGAACGGCCCTGGACTTCTCCAGGAGGTCTGGTAGTCAGGGAGTCAAGATCCAAAGGAGCAATGCCATCATTCCTGTGCTGGTAAATGGCTTACTGGTTATTGTGCCATGTCTAGCAGAATCTTCTCAAACATACAATGGATTGGTATGAATTGCTGCTTCTTGCTATACTTGTATGTTATACTGTAAAATAATAAGTATTCATTTCTGTTAACGCCAATCTCAACAGACTTTAATATGTTAAATGCGGTCCCAATCTAGAGATACTGGGCATAATTTGCTGGCCCTGAAATTGTAAAGTCATGTGTTTCTGATCACTTGTGTCTGAGTACAGGGTGTTTTGTCTAAATTTTTGGACCATTTTGGACTTCAGGCAAGAGCTCAACTGTGCACATTACTGGACCTTAGTTTTACAGGAGACTGAAATGCCCACTGAGTGGGTTGCTATTTAGTCAGTGTTTCCAGAAACCTTGACTACCACCATCTCAGAAAGAGGAATGCCTGTATAGCACACATCACACTGCTTTATAAATCATACTTTCTGCAACGCCAAATCTTGCACAACATGCTATTCTTGAGGGACACAAATTTGACATTTCTCACAAGCATAACGACCAGATATAATTAAATCTTAGAAAACTAAAACCAGTATTCTCCAAAGTCAACCTAAACATGAATAAACAAAGGCTGAGTATGAATATATCTAGCTCTAAGAAGTCTATCCACTATCTATCCACTATCTGGTGAGCACTCTGCATTGAAGTGTGGCACAAATCCCAGAGCCCCTTGAGCCAAATCCTGACTATGTATGTACATCTGCAGACTCCTACATCCCCTCCCCCTTCACTTCCCAGTCTCCCATCTTTGAGGATACAGGTCTCGATATTGGCCCCAACAATGTAGCCGGTCACGTCAAAGTTGACTCTGATGAACTTGCCCTGTAGGGAGGGATACAAACTGTGTAAGGCAGCAGTTCTAAACATTGTGTGACATTGTAGGCCTCTGTGAGCCCAAAAGTCCCCACTGAGTCAACAGTATCACTTCTGCAGACATCTGTGACGTATAATGTCAGTTCTGGTCAGAAGTGGGGATACACTGTGAGTGTGTATGTGTTGTCAGTTCTGGTCGGAAGTGGGGATACACTGTGAGTGTGTATGTGTTGTCAGTTCTGGTCAGAAGTGGGGATACACTGTGAGTGTGTGTATGTGTTGTCAGTTCTGGTTGGAAGTGGGGATACACTGTGAGTGTGTGTGTGTTGTCAGTTCTGGTTACACTGTGAGTGTGTGTGTGTTGTCAGTTCTGGTCGGAAGTGGGGATACACTGTGAGTGTGTATGTGTTGTCAGTTCTGGTCAGAAGTGGGGATACACTGTGAGTGTGTATGTGTTGTCAGTTCTGGTTGGAAGTGGGGATACACTGTGAGTGTGTGTGTGTTGTCAGTTCTGGTCGGAAGTGGGGATACACTGAGTGTGTGTGTGTTGTCAGTTCTGGTCAGAAGTGGGGATACACTGTGAGTGTGTATGTGTTGTCAGTTCTGGTTGGAAGTGGGGATACACTGTGAGTGTGTGTGTGTTGTCAGTTCTGGTCGGAAGTGGGGATACACTGTGAGTGTGTATGTGTTGTCAGTTCTGGTCAGAAGTGGGGATACACTGAGTGTGTATGTGTTGTCAGTTCTGGTCGGAAGTGGGGATACACTGTGAGTGTGTGCGTGTTGTCAGTTCTGGTCAGAAGTGGGGATACACTGTGAGTGTGTATGTGTTGTCAGTTCTGGTCGGAAGTGGGGATACACTGAGTGTGTATGTGTTGTCAGTTCTGGTCAGAAGTGGGGATACACTGTGAGTGTGTATGTGTTGTCAGTTCTGGTCAGAAGTGGGGATACACTGTGAGTGTGTATGTGTTGTCAGTTCTGGTCAGAAGTGGGGATACACTGTGAGTGTGTATGTGTTGTCAGTTCTGGTCAGAAGTGGGGATACACTGTGAGTGTGTGTGTGTTGTCAGTTCTGGTCGGAAGTGGGGATACACTGTGAGTGTGTGTGTGTGTGTGTGTTGTCAGTTCTGGTCGGAAGTGGGGATACACTGTGAGTGTGTGTGTGTGTGTTGTCAGTTCTGGTCAGAAGTGGGGATACACTGTGAGTGTGTGTGTGTTGTCAGTTCTGGTCAGAAGTGGGGATACACTGTGAGTGTGTATGTGTTGTCAGTTCTGGTCGGAAGTGGGGATACACTGTGAGTGTGTGTGTTGTCAGTTCTGGTCAGAAGTGGGAATACACTGTGAGTGTGTATGTGTTGTCAGTTCTGGTCAGAAGTGGGGATACACTGTGAGTGTGTATGTTGTCAGTTCTGGTCGGAAGTGGGGATACACTGTGAGTGTGTGTGTTGTCAGTTCTGGTCAGAAGTGGGGATACACTGTGAGTGTGTATATGCATGCCAGGATTATGGAACAAGGAAAGCGCATTGCCGTGCTCTTTAGCAGACAGTGTTCTCCTTCATACACTATTTCACTGTATTCTGGAGAGACAGGTCCTACAATACCTATTTACACAGAGGGTCTGTGTATAGACCGTCTACAAATGTGTACATAAAACATACAGTACAGCTGTCACATTCAAGACTATTTGTATCCAAGTGTAGCTTTTTGAACTTACGAAACGTGACGAGTTGTCGTTTTTCACCGTCTTGGCATTGCCAAAGGATTCAAGGATGGGGTTGGCTTGCAGAAGCTGCCGTTCCAGCTCGCCCTGTAAAGTGAGGGAGAAACTGAGTGATATAGAGCCAGTTAATATCGCCACCACCTAAACCAGCCATGAACCGCTAATGAAAGATGTATTAAATCGGTATGGACAAGTGCCATTGCTTTCACCACAGGGTGGACATGGGAAGTAAAAAGAGTGTGATAATGGAGCCTCTGTTATGCAGTAGACATCTGCTATATTTCTACTGAATGAATAACCCATTAAAAGTATGATGTCAGAAAGATGACATTGTACCCAATTATTTCATACAATGTTGAGAAACACTAAACGTAAACCATATGGTTCAGCTCATCTGCAAAACGGAAGATTCAGTGCACTCTTGACTGAGGCTTTCTTTAATAATGCATTCCTCAATATCAATACCAGTCTTTGGAGAGAAAAATACATTTTTGTTTGACTGAACACAAAATGATGCAGCACTAGAATCCTCCTCAAAAGGCCTGATCATAATGCTTTTAAATCAGATGTGGCGGTCGTGTTATACTCATATTAACATCTGGGACTAAATATTATTCTGTTTATAATATTATACAGTTTAATAATATTATGTCAAAACATACACCAACTGATCAATTCAAGCTATTGAGCAGAGTGAATACAAGCCTACTGTATGAATCGCGTAGACAGAGGTTCAAATGCTGTTTATATGCTGCTGGTCATGTCCATCACAGGTTGGAGGGCATAGCCAGCCACAGGGCATAGCCAGCCACAGGGCATAGCCAAGCCACAGGGCATAGCCAGCCACAGGGCATAGCCAGCCACAGGGCATAGCCAGCCACAGGGCATAGACAGCCACAGGGCATAGCCAGCCACAGGGCATAGCCAGCCACAGGGCATAGCCAGCCACAGGGCATAGCCAGCCACAGGGCATAGCCAGCCACAGGGCATAGCCAACCACAGGGCATAGCCAACCACAGGGCATAGCCAACCACAGGGCATAGCCAACCACAGGGCATAGCCAACTGTCTCATAGGGATTGAGAGGCCACTAGTCTACTTCTTCCCCACATACAGAGAAGACAGAGGGTAAAAAGCAGCACTGCCTGCAGTAACTAAAGTGAGATTGTGGGGTGGTGAGAACATTCCTGTGGTTGTGACGCTGCTCACATGCACCCTCCACTTGTGGGAGGCACTGCTGTGACGGGGCGGTGGCTACTTCCCAAATCCTCGAGCGGTGGGGGCATTCCACCATCCCGCACCTCGCCCCCTTTACCCACTCTAACCAGGGCGCTGGCTGTGTGGGCACAACAGAAATAGCACCGCAACCAGCCAGCCTGTACCGCCCTGGTTTCTCTTGATGGGACACTGGGGCCAGGTTTTTGTTGACCCGGTGGGCCAGAGTTTTCTGTGATTTTAAAGGTTGGGGGGTAGCGCTGCCCAGCCCCACCACAGATATGTGGGACAGGCTCAGCCTACATACGGGTGAGTGAGAGAGTAGGGCAGAGAGATGTAGGGCTGCTGCCAGAAGGACTGGGGTCTGGCCCACTTAAACATACTGCAGCCTCTACCGTGTAGATGTGTCGCAGCCAACCCTGAAGCACATCCTATAACTCAGGTTTCTAGAGTTTGAGAAATACACTACAGAGCATACATACACTAAACCCTGGTTCCAGACAAGACACATTATTAACATAATGTTGTCTGAATAGTTAAACATGTCAACGTAAGAGAAGGAGGCATCATCGGGGTAGATTGTGTTTAATTAGCTCAATGACTCCACATATATCATTTCCAGTGGAATGAGACTGGAGTCGGGGTGCCTGGCGGGGCAGAACACGACGTGAGGACTATTTTTCTTTCAGGAGCTCAACTCAGGGTGGAAATCAGATCTAAACTGTACAGATCACATGGAGGTATTGAGTTCCTCCTCCCACTGTCTGGATCAGAGTCAGAGAGCTGCTCCAGTCAAACCTCTCTCTCCTGATGGCTGGACGCTAGGGAAGGGTGATGTGGACATTTTCACTCCCTCTCTTATCCTTTACCTACTACACTGCACATTACCTCCCTACCTCCCTAATGCACAAACATTGTATCAGATCAATGCAATACTTCCACAGCTCTGCCCCACTGAAAAATCCCCAAGCGCCTGGCTACTGGGTGTCTGGGGCCCACTCTTCTATCAGAGCTGCTACTTGGCCCCCAGCCTCCCCTCTCCTCCCTCCCATCATCCCCTCGCTCCACATTCCTCTGGCCCGTGCTCATAGGGATCCTAACTGGACAGAGGTAGCGTGGTGTGGGAGGGCAGTGGGCTGTAGTGGACTGGTGTATTCTGGCACATGGACTCAGGTACAGAGTTACAGCCAGGATAACGCCACACATCAACACTACATATACACAACCTGGGTGAGTGTAATTGTTTTTAGGGGGTGTTTAATCTTAGCAGCATCTGCTTCAGCAAAGCATAGCTTTACAGAGGGGAAAAAAAGGTTTTGGGAAAGAAAAATAGCTCCTGGGCAAACTGAGTGGGGGGACAATGAGGGCCAGTAAATATCTCATTTACACTCAGAAGTATCCACAGTGGAGTATTCAGTTGGAAAGAATGCTGTAAAGTTAGAAGTCTCTGTGGGGGAACAGTGGATCATGAATCAAGCTGAAAAATGATGCGCGGTGTATTAGTCCCAGGTGAGCCTCCATTGTTACTGAAGCATGCCCATGTTATGCAGCAGAGAGACAATAGTAGCTTCATTTCATTCCCAAAGACATCCAAGTGAGGATTGAGATGGGGACAGGAAGGTCACAGCATTCCCACATCACTGACCCAACATGTGGTTATTGATTAGGAACATTCAAAAGCAACAGCTACTTACAGACTGTACTGTAGGACAGGAATCCACTGTGTGTGAATGAGTAGTCAGGTGTTATTATGGACACAAACAGTATTAGTGTGGCCGTGGGCATTTACAGTGCATTAAAGGTATTTGAAGCTATGCCAAAGGCTTTCTGAGCTAATCAGATGAAAAGCTAGCATGAATAAAGGAGAATGGTTGAGATATTAGAGGGTTGTTGTGGAAGAGGGTTTGGAGAGCCACAGTCTGATGTGATTTCACAGTTCACACCAAATCCTCTCATTGCCATGGACATTCAAAGTGGGAATGACAAAGATAAATATGACTGGAACCTAAACACAAACAGCACATGCATATGGGGTTAGTTATTGTTCTAAGGTCACAGAAAATGAACAGTCACTGTTTTTCAAATGACAAAATATTTCTTTCACTTTTTAAGGCTTACTGTATGTTGACACTGTTGGGCATTTCCTTTAAATAAACCCAAAACAACTGATAAAACACAATGTAATACGAGTCTGTCGGTTTGATAGCAGACTTAAACGTTTTGCCAGCACAAACAAATACCACATATACTGTAGCCAGCAGAGATACGTTCATGGGAAAAGACAGTACAGTTTGAATTCGGAAGGGCATGCAAAACATCCAAACTGAGCACAAGTGTTTTAGAAAGTGGGGAAACACTTGCCTGGAGCTTGTTCAACGCTTTAGGGGATTCGGGCTGTTTGTTTCAGGTAATAAACAAAGGGAAGGGTTAGACCTGGAGGTGCTTATGTCAAACACAAGCCATAAGCAGTGAACCTACTGGTGGCTAACATTATCCTGCTAACATTATCCTGCTAACATTAGTCTCTGACAGAGTGGCACTGAGCACCACAGAGCTGGAGCGGAGACCGTTCAGGTTCAGGCGGTACACAACAACAAACTGATTAGACTCTACTGGAGGAGCTACGTTAGCCATTAGCATCAGGGGTCATTAAACTAGAACACATTGTTTAGAAGTAAGTGGAGTACACACTGTGGTAAAGCCTCTGCCTTTGGGTCCGGTATGGACACATTGGAGGGTTTAACAGGAGGAGTTCAGGAAGGGAACAGGGAAGGAGGGAATGGAAACACTCACAGGAATGTTGTGGTCTTTGCGTCCTTTGTGTGACGAGGCGACGTGGGCCAGGTACTGGATGACCTTTTTGGTGTTTTCTGTCTTGCCGGCACCGGACTCGCCTCTGTGTGAGGAAGACACAGACAGGACCAATACATATCAGATTAAACAGAGGAAGAGAGGATGGGGAGAGAGAGAGAGGAGGGGGGCGTGGAGGGATGAGGGAGAGCAAAGAAACTGGTCTAATCTACTACCAAGCAGGCCTCATAAAATAAATAACATTTCAGCACTGTTGAACACTTCCAGCAAATAGTTGCATAACCCTTTGTCTACTGTTATGAATGTGCCTTTGGTTGCTTGACAGAGCCAAGCTTCCTGGAAGGCTTCCACATATATTCTCAACCAAATACAGTCAAAACACATAAACGACCCAGCCCAGCCCATAGGCTCATCATGTCAGATGGGGTGGCTCTGCTCAGCCCTGGGACATACTATAGACTAGAGAGAGTCTGATACTGTTGTTTGTTTTGCCTGCTCTGCTGATTTTAACTCCAGGGTCCTGTGGTTGGGTGGGCAGGTCTCCAGGGTTTCTAGGCTCTGCTTTTGGCCCGGCTCTAATGACAGGGATGTCCACAGCTCTGCCAGGACCCAACTCTCACTCCCCTCCAGACCCAGCACACAGCCACATACCCGTGGCTTTACCATAGCCAGCTATTAGCTCTCCACACAGAATGCTGGCTTAATGGATAAATGGCCAGAGTGCAACTCAATGTGAGTCTCCTCCTCTACACTTTGTATATGGGTGGTGTGGGGGTATAGTGTAATATATGTTAATCGAATGCCATTTCAAATGAATTTGATGTCATATTACAATTGTGAGAACAGTGAGATGTTTTAGGTTGAAATGACAACATCAGATTTGGGCATGGGACATACTTTTCTTCATTCCAAGCAGACTGGCTTTCTGAATTAGTCACTCTTCTTATTCAAGCACAAGGTAGCCAGGTCATCAGTGTGTAAGGCCTGTGACTCTTACATCACACTCTTAAGGTGAGAGATTCCACAGGTCTTTGACCCACTTTCTGTTCTGTAAACCAAATGACTTACTCATCATGTGGACTGGCATGTAAACCAGTACTCACTGGTTTTCAATGACAGGGAGACTGGATTCTCTCTCAGATAGTACAACAGAGTAGGTTTCTGGCCAGACATGACAACTTTTTTATAAGATGGTGTAAGATTGGTGTGCTTATTGCTGTGATAATGGGTCGGTCTAAATGAGATCATTGGCATATAGCACTCAAGAACTCGGGAAGTAGCATCCTGGGCAACAGGGGGTGTAATTGTTTGAAGACTGTGTACCAAACCACACTCATAACTCCCTCTACTCTGCACAAAGTTGCTCAAAGGTCAACTTAATTCCATAACTACATCATAAAGCTTTTTAGATCTAGTCCATAATTGAGAACCAGCAGGATGGCAGGACCTTGCTAATCACTTCAGTATAACTCCCATTCTGACCAACTAACAGATGCTAATGCTGCTCACTTCACTCCCACATACTGCAGGCTTGTTCTGCCTTCTTCCCCGAGTCTAAGAGCTTGACTGTAAATCTGAAAGGAGTGACTGGGGTGCAACTCTGCATGGAGGAAATCACCCAAATTGAACGACCCTACTTAAGGTGCAGCCACATCAGTCTCAGCGCCAGACAGGTTACTTTTCCAGCTCATAAAGCCACTGAGTCTCCCCTGGAATCGGCCCTCCTTAAAAAAACTACCTCTACCCTCTGAGTCCTCTTTGAGAGATGGTGTCAGAGCAGGACTTGGCAGGCTGAGGCGATCTGTTTTCCTTACTGGGCAGTTTAATGAGGTAATGTTTCAGGAGCAGGACAGCTAGCATACTGACGGAGCAGAGCAGAGGCCCCTGAGAACATCCTCAGGCGTCATCAGGTGCAGTTTAGATAAAGGTTTGGGATGATAATATACCTCTGATATGGAACACTGAAATATACACATAACTATTTTTGATATGTTAAATTTAGTCAATGTCATTACCCCCATTTGATTACCTCGACTAACCTGTAGCCCTGCACATTGACTAGGTACCCCCTGTGTCATGTCCTTGTTATTGTTATTTCATCTTATTGTGTTACTTTAGTTTATTGAGGAAATAATTGTCTTTACTCTATTTCTTGAACTGCTTTGTTGGTTTGGGGCTTATAAGTGTATTCGGTGCATGTGACAAATTCGATTTGATTTGAAAAGCAAGCGGTTTTCAATCATGTAAAATGTTTCAGTGAAATGTGAGTGAAAAGGATGTCAATAGAAATGATCCCAACAGAGTAGTAGGATACTCACGTGCAAAGGATTGATTGGTCTTCACGATCTGTGGGGGAAAAAACAAAAAGACAGAGTCAGAATCAGCCTATTCCACTACAGATAATGTGCTCACACACACACACACACCACACACACACGCCATTTCATGACATCCAGACAAGAAATGAACACCCCCCCATGCAGTGTTTATGTCAACAGGAGTCCCCTGGCCTGCATTGACAGTGGGGTCGTGTTCTGCCCCAGCAGACACTGAGGAGTGTGATCAGATCAGCCTTACAGCCCATTCATAAAGACTTTAGCTGTATGAGAGACAGTCATGCTGTGTCAGGGTCAGCTCTTAACACGTCTTTCATTTCAAAAGAGATTTCCTAAACTCTGAGGGCAGCCATGTAGACTACAAAAACTAAGATCCACAGAGGACTGCTCTGACACCCTGGCTCTGTGGTTGAGGAGGTGCTTGATATGATCAAATCATGCCCTAATTTCATCCAAAAACAAGATATTCAATATGACAGAACTACTAAAGTTGAACACCCAGTTGCAGGGAATTCCCAGATGAAAGCCGCCAATTTGGCAAGCGTCTTCGTCCATGCTCCAAGGCAAGTGTTTAATCCAGTAAACACAGGCAACGAACAAGGTTAAAAAGTACTGGGCCTAAGTCTCAGATGTAGCTGGATATCACTGAGTGTATGCAGGTGCTCTGAAACTAGTGCATAATAATGCTTCTATAACTTTTTATTCTGCCGACGGTGGTATGATAAGATCCCTAGCTAGCTACAATTGGGGGCTACTAAATTAAATCAATATTCCATTTAATTTGGAATGGCAAGCCAGACAAAATTAAACAGGCCTATTTATATAATGAATATGAATTCAGCAGGCTCTCACCAAAGGATGCAGTCATACAACAGGTATACTTTATTCAGATTACAACCTCTCACTTGAAAATGAAATAATCTCCAAAATATCACTATTTTTTTTAATTTAAATTTTACCCCCTTTTCGTGGTATCCAATTGTTAGTAGTTACTATCTTGTCTCATCGCTACAACTCCCGTACGGGCTCGGTAGAGACGAAGGTCGATGCGTCCTCCGAAACACAACCCAACCAAGCCGCACCGCTTCTTAACACAGCACGCATCCGCCCGGAAGCCAGCCGCACCAATGTGTCGGAGGAAACACCGTGCACCTGACGACCTGGTTAGTGTGCACTGTGCCCGGCCCGCCAGAGGAGTCGCTAGTGCGCGATGAGACAACCGGCCAAACCCTCCCTAACCCCAATTTCAGTTTAATCCACCAGAAGACAGAACAAATATTACATCCAATATTATGGTTAAACTCAAATATACTAATTGATTAAAAAAAACTATATAACAAAAAAAATGTTATGATCTTTGTAAATTATATAATAAATAGGACTGGTGGAATTGTCACACATGCAGCTAACAAAAATATATGAAAATGTCTGCTCTAAATTACAACCAACTAATTGCAGCATTACCTCAAAAATGGAAGAGGCAAGTGGAAGGGGGGAAAAGTAAAGAACTTGTCTGTCGGCCCTGCATTAAATAACAAAATCGGAAAGTTGTGATAAATATAAAATTTAAGGACCAAAAAAATGCATTGACTGCTGTGCCATATAGATTGCAAAATAGTTCATGACACTTGGTTTATGTACTGATACACAAAATGGCGCTGGATTCAAAAAAGGGTTTTCAAAAACAAAATTCTTGCATCCAATAGAATGTTATATATATGGGAGATACAACCATCCAGCTCTGCAGATTTTGCTATAAAGAGATCATTAAATAATTTGTTCTGGTTCTATCGATATGTAGCTGGTTTTTGGTCGCAGTTTTTTGGTCGCAGTTTCAGGAATGGCTGAAGAACTGCAACATTTACTAAATCTGCAAATAGCACTGCTGGGTGATTTAAAAGTCACCAATAATATAATAATACTCTTAGCAAAAATGTTTATCTTTAATTGACAATATGTAAAAATATATGAGAATAGAAAGGTTCAGAACTTTTGTGAAACATCACAGCTGAAAAATATATGGCAAATAGAAATCAAAACTGGATGGGTTTCAGAGATAGATGGGAGGGTTTTGGTATTGGATGGGACTAAAAACAAGCAAAAGATAACTATTGTAAAATATACTGTGTCTAGTAAAAAATGTATAGTATGTATAAGCTGGAAGTAGAAGCCAAAGTGTTGTTGTCCATTAGTTTAATACAATTAGGGGAGGGGTGATAGGGTTAGGAAAAATAATAAAGGAAAATATATATCTAGGGGATTGGAAATTATGCAAACAATTACATTGATGGAAGCCAAAATCTATCTTCAAAATTAAAGCTGATCCACCTGATCTAAAAGTCAATGTTCAAACAGCCTAGACCAGGGCTCTCAAACCCTGTTCCTGGAGAGATACCCTCCTGTAGGCTTTTATCTCCAACCCTGTTCCTGGAGAGATACCCTCCTGTAGGTTTTATCGCCAACCCTGTTCCTGGAGAGATACCCTCCTGTAGGTTTTATCACCAACCCTGTTCCTGGAGAGATACCTCCTGTAGGTTTTTATCTCCAACCCTGTTCCTGGAGAGATACCCTCCTGTAGGTTTTTATCTCCAACCCTGTTCCTGGAGAGATACCCTCCTGTAGGTTTTTATCTCCAACCCTGTTCCTGGAGAGATACCCTCCTGTAGGTTTTTATCTCCAACCCTGTTCCTGGAGAGATACCCTCCTGTAGGTTTTTATCTCCAACCCTGTTCCTGGAGAGATACCCTCCTGTAGGTTTTTATCTCCAACCCTGTTCCTGGAGAGCCAGCGACTTCTAGGATTTTGCTCCAACCGTAATCAAGCGCACCTGATACTAATAATTAGCTGGTTGATAAGCTGAATCAGCGAGGTTACAAATGGGGTTGGAGTCAAAACTTACAGGATGGTAGCTCTCCAGGAACAGGGTCGGAGACCCCTGGGTTAAAAGCATAGAGACAGATGCTAGATAGATCAGTGTTCTGCCAGAGAAATACCTGCTGCAGCTGCTGTCCTCATGATTCTCCTTCTGCCTCTCATTATTCACCCCCTTAGCCCACTCATGACTCAGCATCTATTCATCTACTCTAACAAGAACCTGCTCTGTGGACTGAACAGTAACTCAACTCTCTTTTTTTCTCCATAGATTGACTCTGATGAAGCTCTTTAGTGGGTGTTGTGGAGGCATGCCAGTTTATCGGAGTGGCTATCAACCCCCAAAATGTAATGGAACAGGACCTGTCGGAATGATGTGACAGGCACTCTCTCAACCCCAGAATGTATGGGAAATGAAATCACAAAGTTATTTGGGGATAGGTGACATAGCTGACATGACACAGTGACACCAGAAGGTATATCATCCAGAGGGATGTAACACACAGAGTCAACACAATGAGGGTCTCTGGGTAGGAAGCTATTTGAGTCCAGATGGAAACATCTTGTAAATTCATAGCCACTGAGGCCCCTCTGTGTTCGGATAACCTTTTCTCCTAAAATGCAGACAAAGTTCTGACGCTGTAAGGATGGAGTCCTCGACATTCATGGGAAGAAAGACAGAGGTTGTTTCATTTCCTGTGGAAATCCTCCAAACATACCTTAAATTCCTAAACATCAACATCACTGGGAGGAATGCCCCCTCCACTAATACCACCAACTCTTACCACCTCCATCAATATCTAACCAGTATTGCTGTGCTCCCCAATCTCTGAATGGGTTTGATTTCACATCCCCGCTGCTGTAGGTTACACTGATAAAGTTGGCTTGTCACGTTAAAATGTGTCTGTGTAGCCCCGGCATTACAGACAACCACGCTGTGAGTGGTCTCTGTCACCAGCAGAGAATATCCCCTACACTGTCTGCTGAACCAGCAGCCTGCCTGACGCCCTTAAATCTACCCACCCTGGGGACGACGCTTTGAGCCAGGGAGAGAGTGGGAAAGGGGTGAAGTGAGGACACACTGATTCTTTGTGTACATGTGCATCATGAATAGATAATGAATCCACTGCAATTCTTTAAAGAGAAAGGCATGTTGTAAACGGTGAAAATTGACATGACAGCTACAGTGGATGGTTATAGATGAAACAGTCAGAGCACTCTCAGAAGGGATCAGAGGGACACGAGCTTACTGTGTATGTGTTGGTGACAACTCTGGTCCTATTGCAACCTCTTCCCTCTCTGTGTCTCTGTCATAGCTCTGTCCTCACTCCCTAAAAGCTCATTGTGCCTCAGCTCCATTCAGACTCACCCTGGTAGCCCATAGTATGAGGTGTTGTCAGTGTGAGGGGGCCTGTGGAGGTCTGTGGGTGACTCAGCCTGGTGGCCCATAGTATGAGGTGTTGTCAGTGTGAGGGGGCCTGTGGAGGTCTGAGGGTGACTCACCCTGGTGGCCCATAGTATGAGGTGTTGTCAGTGTGAGGGGGCCTGTGGAGGTCTGAGGGTGACTCACCCTGGTGGCCCATAGTATGAGGTGTTGTCAGTGTGAGGGGGCCTGTGGAGGTCTGAGGGTGACTCAGCCACACTGAAGGTCACCATTGGATACCCTTTAAGGTCACTGTGTTTACCAGACTGGACAGCCACAGAGGGCAGCTGTCACTGCTGGACCCTGCGTCATGGGTACAGTGCTCCCCAGCCCAAGCCCATATTTGATCAGAAGAGAAAGAGCTTACATGGTTTTATTAAGCCCACAGATCCAGGACTGTGACCTCATGACAGAGTCCCAGGAACAAATAGAACTCTACGGATGATCATCTTTACACTCAAATGATGGTTGGAATGATAAATCATTCATGTTGGTCACCTTTCATCAGAGGACTGACTGGCTACCTGAATGTCTACCAGGTGTTATAGGCACGACCTTTTGTTATGTCACTATAGTGTGAACTGCTGCTGGCGACTAGTCACACTGATAAATGACCATATCGTTGAGCGCTCCTATTTCTCTGGCCTGTGGTGCACTTTTTTTCCTCCCAGAGACACACTGTCTGTTTCTACTCATACCTGTCTACTGCTCTATTACAGACAACCTTTCCTCTGCCTCAGCCAACCCCAAAAGCTATTGCTCTCCAAATTGTACGCGTCTGATGAGAATAGCAAAACAGGACGGATGATCGATGGGTTGCTGAGTAGAAGTGGCCAGGTTCCCGACGACACACCAGACTCCAGAGCTCCACAGGTCAAAGTTTGATTACTCTTCGTCTCCTAGACAGAGCTTTTCACTGGGTTTTCATGAGAATAACTTTCTATTTAACTCCGATGGTTATCATCCACGTCCTGTTGATTTTCAACCAGACCTTGTAGCTGTGATCGCTTTGAATCGAAGCACCCAACACCGAGCTACATCAACTCAGATATACATGATCAGAATATGATTCACATCAGAGACCAATCGCGTTTTTCAAAATGGCAGCTGAACGTCGGTAGTCAGCGATACTGATAACCTCAGCCATTGATTCATCGATCCAGTCACTGCTATAAAATGGTGTGCTGGTCTCTACCTACTTCCTCTGTTTTCACTTGTTCTAACACTCTCTCCTTGTCACCTGCTTTACTCCCTCTCCTCTGACGAAGGGTTAGGCCTTCAAACTGTCATTTAGCATCTTTAATTCTCTTCCAAAGCCAAAATAAATAAATAAACAAGATTTTGACTTAAATTACCCGTCTCTGTGGGCCATTTATCAAAAGGCATTTCACAATCAGAAACCTGAAGATTCATCACAGGCAGAGTACAGAGCCAGACACCCAATAAGCTGAAGTCATTCTGTAATACATATCAAAGCCTAATTCTCTATGGCTCATATGATCTCCACGTTCTCAGAAAGCACACTAGCTAACAGTCATTATGTGAATGTGGAAAGTTAGCTTTATTACATAGGGTAGATACTTCATACCTACCAGGATACCATTCATTTAGTACACATTGTGTTGTTATAGTCACTATGGGGCTAATAATGATATTATCCAAATCTTATCATATGAAAGAGAAATGTATTGGCTCCATACATTCATATCAATCAACTAACTGATCCAAACCCATTGGCTGGTGAAGTGAGCCAGTCTCTCCTCCATTCTCTTGTTCCCATGCACAGAGGGCTGTCTGACTGTATCCATCTGTTCTGCCCATATACGCTCTGTCCCTGGCCGTTTACTAGATGACCAGTTTCACATACCCTGGGCGGGGCCAATGAAAATTGTTCTACCAATTTCACACTCTATTGGCTCTTCTCTCTCCCTCTGTCCTGACTGTTGCACTCATCTCTTATTCTCTCCGTCCTCTGACAGAGTCCTTCTCTCCCTCTCCCTCTGCAGCCATGGCACAGAGCCAAAGTATTATTCAGAAATAAAACAAAAGCGCTTTTACGCCTCACAGGTCCTTGATTTGATCGATTAATCAGCAATTCCAGCACAGTTTTTGTTTCCTCCCAATGAAGTTACAAGCCACCATTATCCTGGGCCTAACAAGAGGACAGTTCATACATTCATCAAGCTGTGGACTACTGAAAACCCCTTTCTGAAGGCTCAGGAAGGCTGATCTCAGTACAATCAAGCTGTCCATCTCCTGCCATCAATTCAGAGTGAACAGTTCACTATAACCAGGGGAGAACCTATACCCCTACCAACGAAATACAACAGTTCAGATAATGGTTGGACAGACACAAACATGTCCTTGGCCTTTGTTGTCTGCTGCTCCACACAGCATGCAACAACTACGGGAATGAAAGAGATGGAAGGTGGCACACAAACAACACCGCATCTAGGTCTACATAGACAAACAACCCTCTCCTCGTCTCCCCCCTGGGCCACGCGGCAGGAGACAGACTGGGGATCCGTTTTCCACTAATAATTTATCCCTCAGACGGATTAATCTACTCATTCCACACATTCCAGACCCCCCCCCCCTCAGGCCACCCCTTTTACCCCCTCAACCTCTCCCCTCCTCCCTCAACTAGCCCCCTGATCTCTCAACATTCCCATCTACTCCCCAAAACATGTCCAAGCCTCCCTAATCTTGAAATGAAAGGTAGGAGTACAGTGGAGCCCAAGTATGGATTGTAGTCTACTCCATTCCACTCTTCTTGCTGGACCACTCCAAATTCAAACAAGTCAAGGAGTCAGAGAAAATAATGGTTTTATTCTGACATCATGGGGTCTGTAGTTAGTGAAATATGATCACAGACTAGGGGAGGCAGGGTGAGAAAACAGCCTCACCGTCACTTCAACCGGATACAACACTCTTTTTCCACATCCTTCTTCCTGCTCTCTAAATTAGATTCATAAAATAAGTCATAAAACCCCAACAAACGCAGTGCTAATTCTAGAGCCATGGTTACCACTTTGCACACATCAGAAATCCTGAGTGATGGCCAGTATACCCCATACACTCTAAGGGTATATCACTACCCAGGCCTACCCACCCTGCGCACACACACACACACAAACAGAACATCTACTAGGACTGGTCATTACAGCAGTAGCAATAGAAAGAGCTGTGGCCTGTTTACTCATATAGAGCAGTCAGGATGGATTCCAGGAGTATTTAAAGCCGGAGGAACAAAAGACTGAGTGTCTGTGTGAGAGAGACTGAGGTCCCTGCCATGTCTGGGGTTTCTCACTGCTGTATTGTCAATGCTGCGACGCAGGGAGCCTAGCCCAATCTCAATACCCCCTCCACACACTCACACACACCCCCGCCAGCCTACATTCTCAGACGGGTGAACTGGTAAACACACAATTAGATCTGGCCAGTCCTCTCTGTACCTGCTCTGTGTAACTGTCACCTCTGGGCTTCTGAGCTGTTATGATAACCCACACTAACACTGTGTGGTGCTGCTGCTGAGAGGACTGGGCCAGAGGGAGAGGCCGACATGCACCGTTCATTAAAGCAGTCACAACACAGTATGACTCTTCCTTGGTCTGAGGGGGACTCTGGTCATATATCCTGGTGGTAATGAAGAGCTCGTCAAGCCTGATGAATGTTGTAATGGAGACTGGGCTTTTTTCTCTCATTTTTTTAATGTATTTTACCAGGTTTTGTCTCATTAAAATACCTACAAAGTGATACTTTCAGACCAGTTTGACACAAAGCTGAGTGTGTCAGATCAGAAGAAGACCCTCCAGTTCTGCCAGCTAGCAGTGCATTGTGGGCTGCAGTCAGTAATCAGTTATGACTGTTGGAATTCGGATGCCCATGGTTCCCCTCACCATCAACGCTGGGGTCCTGGGGCGAGGACATTCCTGTGTAGTCACAGAGGGTGGCCAGGCTTCCTGGCCCACAGCAACTGGTATGGGTAAAGGGGAGGAGGTGAGGGGGCTGTAGACTGCACCCCTCAAGGCCATGGAAACCCAGTGACAGTAATACATAGAGAGCAGCCAGTGCATGGTGGGACAGACTTGGCAATGCAGTGGGAAAGGTAGCATGGCGTCAGTCGACTCTGATACACAGATGAGGGCATTTTAGATGTGGCATTTTAGGCCGGAAGGCACTGTGTTGCAGTGACTACTGTAGCTACAATAAATAGCTTCCCATCCTATGAGAGAGACTATTTTTTGGGTTTGACTCAATTACAGTGGAAATTGAGATCATTGACAGGAATGGAATAAGGGTCAGATAGAAGGTGATGACTGTTCCCTGTCTAGTGGATATGACAGGGGATGGTTTGTGAAGTGACCAATGGGACTAGAGGGAGAGAGATCCTGCACATTAAAGAAAGGAAGTCATTGTCCTCCCTCACACCTAGCGAGGCTTCCTTCCTCCCACACCTGTTGACCCCCACAGAGGGTATCAGCCACACACACACACACACCACACTTTGCTCATACCTCACAAAGCACATTTTCCACATGCTTCTGACACGAGGGTGAAATGAGAAACACCTGTGAATGTGTAACAGCAGTAACAGAGGCCCATCATGGGGTTCTAATGTTGCCCTGCTGCTGGTGTCAACATCCTAGGGCTTATTGGAAACTGGAATATAATGTCTCTATTCCACTGAATTCACAGCGAGCTGCTCTGAGAGGGGATATAGAGGTACAGGAGAGTGGAATGAGAAGTCATTGTTTCAATTCAAAGGAGGAGTAGAGATGTATTACTGTTCACTGGAGGGTTAGGTAGGTCAGACAAAGTAAAAACCCATTGCCCTGACAGACAACCAGCAGCACCAAAATAGCAGGAGACACACTCATGTTCTCAATGCTTAGGCTAGTCACAATAGAGAGGGGGAGCCACCCTGCCCTGCTCCTGGTACAGTCCCTGTTCAGATCCAATCCCTACGTCTGATACAGTCCCTGTTCAGATCCAATCCCTACGTCTGATACAGTCCCTGTTCAGATCCAATCCCTACGTCTGATACAGTCCCTGTTCAGATCCAATCCCTACGTCTGATACAGTCCCTGTTCAGATCCAATCCCTACGTCTGATACAGTCCCTGTTCAGATCCAATCCCTACATCTGATACAGTCCCTGTTCAGATCCAATCCCTACGTCTGATACAGTGCCTGTTCAGATCCAATCCCTACGTCTGATACAGTCCCTGTTCAGATCCAATCCCTACGTTTGATACAGTCCCTGTTCAGATCCAATCCCTACGTTTGATACAGTCCCTGTTCAGATCCAATCCCTACGTCTGATACAGTCCCTGTTCAGATCCAATCCCTACGTCTGATACAGTCCCTGTTCAGATCCAATCCCTACGTCTGATACAGCTCATCCCTGTTTGGACCCATTCACTAACACAACAGAAAGCCATCACTGATTTAAACACGGATGCACCTCATGCTGTATAGAATGCAGTCACCTGTAAAACAGACTGTTATTCATCCAAGCTCTTACCTACAGAGAGCCCAGTCTGGCAGAGCCCCAGCCTACATTCATCACTGTGAGAACTACAGAATGACTCAAACCTGTCTCCACTCTTAAATATGCTGAAAACAGGTTGAGTCTGAGCATAGAACACCTGCTGCCATCGGGGGTAATACTGTACACCCAGGTAGCTAATCTGAATTCCTTGAATTGCAGATATTCCACGGGATTTATTCCAGTGTACCATGAGGCAATCATGCAGTCCAGTCCTGTCCGTACATATCTACATTCTAAGTGTGTAGTCACTGCTACATTCTCCAGACAGTGATTCAAACACTCCCTGCTTCCACAGAAATCCTCCATGTCAGAATGTATCACATTACCAAGTGACCTGGTTGTCACTGTTCATCTGCCAACTTTCCATGCATGTCACATTCAAATAGACATCTCCCATGCTCTCATTTTATGGAGCATTTTTACATTCAGGCACTGCTGCTCCTTATCCAGACAATCCAGGCAGTTTTCAACATTTACCCCAGAGGTCCACTAAATGTGTGTTTGTTGGAAAGAGTTGGTTGTATACTGTTCTACGTGTCCCTCCTTTCCCAACCACAGTGGCTGGTGGCAGCTCCAGGGAGGGAGGGAGGAGTGAGTGAGGGGCAGCAGCTTCAGGTAACCTCATCTCCTTGGCTCAGACTGCAGCTATCCCAGCTATGTGTGACCAATGAAAACACTTCTAGACAGTTGACGGTGGTTCTCGCTCTTCACCCACCCACCCAGCAACATGTCTCCAGTGGTGCCCTGCATGCCCAGACCGTGGGTGGATTAGTGGCATTGTGTGGCCACCCAAGACACAGGCCCCAGTAAAAGATTGGACAGACCTGCAGCGCTGGGGAAGCTGCCATTATAACTGAGGTGGTTGAGCTTCCCTCTCTACCCTTCCAAAAACATGTTTCCATGTGATCTTATGGGAAGTTAATACGATAACGTGACAACATGTGATAACATGAAACTACACTTGAAACAATGTGATCACGTGAAGTTTTCCAAAAGACCTCTAACATATACAGCAATAAAGCACCTATTTATAATAAACTATTTCATAACAGGACTGTCATTCATAGCCATGCATGTATGTTGAGAAAACTCCCCACATCGTCAAGTGCTTTCATGGGGTCTCCATTCAACCCCGGTCTGTAATCTCAGACTCTGCTCCCTCCCACCAGTGAAACCTCTAAAAACCAGTGAACTGAGGAGAACAACTACCTTATATAATGTTACTTACCCTACATTATTCATCTCATATGCATACGTATATACTGTACTTTACATCATCGACTGCATCCTTATGTAATACATGTATCACTAGCCACTTTAACTATGCCACTTTGTTTACTTTGTCTACATACTCATCTCATATGTATATACTGTACTCGATACCATCTACTGTATGCTGCTCTGTACCATCACTCACTCATATATCCTTATGTACATATTCTTTATCCCCTTACACTGTGTATAAGACAGTAGTTTTAGAATTGTTAGTTAGATTACTTGTTGGTTATCACTGCATTGTCGGAACTAGAAGCACAAGCATTTCGCTACACTCGCATTAACATCTGCTAACCATGTGTATGTGACAAATAAATTTTGATTTGATTTGATTTGATTTGAACATGTTCATGTCTCTGGTTTATTAAGGGTGCATTCTTTCCCCCTATTGCAGAGACTCAACAGTTCATGGCTGTCTGAGATCAGAGATCTAATACCATTTTATACTGAATGAACTCCACAGCTGTCTGCCATTAGGGGAGCATCTGCCAACATGTGTCTATATGAGTGGGATAGTGTGTGTGTACACTGCCATTTGTCTGAAACTCTAGTACATCCACCAAAGAACACAGAGTTATTTTCACTACAGAGAGAGGGTCCCTAACAGACACACCCCTATCTCCCCTGGGGTCCCCCCTTCTACCATACCCCCGTCCCGCCTGGCCCTTCACACCTGTGCTGTCACTCAGACCTGACCTCTTCCCTGCAGTCAACCCTCTCTGCCCCAACACAAGGCCCCCTTCTCCCAGGGAAGAGCCCTGTCGGTCCGAGCCTCTCCATACTGCACCCTGGCCCCTTCTCCAGGCAACACAAAGCCCCCATTGTGAGCCACAATACAGGCCCCCCCATTTCTCTCTCGTCTGCTTTGGAGTGCAGGAGCACGTCCAGACCTACATGTCAGCAGCAGGGCATGCTTCGGACTAGGGGGTCAGAGCAGAGAGAGGGAGCCTAGTCTGTAGCAGTTCCTGAGACTAAAACGTGTCACAGACAGACAGAGAGAGAGACAGAGAGAGAGAGAGAGAGAGAAACACAAACAAATGACCTGAGGAAAGGGCTACAGCCCATAATAAGCACCTAGGACTATTCAAGCTCTGCTCCTGCTGACAGCTTAGGTGCAGTGAGGCCTCGGTACGGTTCGGTTGACTAACCCCCTGACTGAAGCCAGAGGGCCAGAGACAGGGACGCTGTTACTGTAAATGAGGAGAGAAGAGAATGGGACTGGAGAGAGAGAGAGAGAGAGAGAGGGTGATTGGTTGAGGCAGAAGAGAGACTGGTGAATGGTCCTTCCATAGCAATGCTAGAGCCGTAGTCTGGGCTGAAGTCAGAACACAGACATTCCACACACTTGTCCTCCTGTGTTCTCTTCACAAAGGAGGAAAAGGAAGGAACCACGTTGGGGAAAGAGAGCGCACAAAGCCACCCGGTCGTATTTTTCAGTTAACAGTGCCGTAAGTGAAAGGGTCCCAGAAAAGCCCTGGCGGGATGAGTGGAATTTTTCCTACAATGTCCTCCGAGCCAGAACATTTTGGAGAGAAGGGGAAAAAAAAGAGAGAACAAAATAAGGAATGAAAGAAAATAAGAGTGGAAATTAGATTTTCTTCTCCTCTCAGGAACTGGACAGAGAGCCATTACAGAACAGTGGGGGATCCTTAACAGCCTGAAATGGCTTTTGAAACATCAATAGAGGCAGTCTTTCCACTCACAAATGAAATGATCTGTATAACACACTGTAAGCACTACGCAGATCAATAGTTATTTAACTGTGCAAGATACAAGATACTGTCAATATAAGGTCAGCTACTCAGAAAGTGAACTGACACACTAACTCCTCTGTGTGATGTGCCAGTGCGGAAATGTTCTTTTGGTCACACTCATATCCATAGTGAGGCATCCCTCTTCAGGCAGCCACAGTCTGCACTCCACAGTGATCTGAGGCCCATGACACTACCACGATGGCTCAGTACTTAGCATGCTGCGGATCGCTAAGACAAGGGATGACCTCATTCCACAGTAGACCCCCTAGGGAGTGTACACAATGACCACTATGTGGCAGGACTGGGGACAGTGGGGCAATGAGGGGGGTAGATTTGACATGGGGCCCCATTTCAAACACCTCTCATGTTGAAACTAAAAGGCAGGCTGGCCACAATGGGTGAGTGCTCTGTGCAGGGATTTAGCCTATATTTAGTTCAAGGAAAGTATGATGAGGGAGGGGGTGATTGGTCACAAGGGTTTCATGGCTATCACTGGTTAAGACACAATAATGTATGTGTGGATGGGGGTGGGGGTCACAAAAGGAAGTGAGTGACGAGACATTGGGTGAGGTGGGGGGATAGAGGTGTTGGAGTTGGACTAACCAGTAAAGCACTTGACCTACTGTATACGTGTGCCACTGGCCAATATCATAGCACAAATGCTCATTAGAACTAAGAAGCAGGAAGGATTAATGCTCATCGCTTCAAGCTCTGGCTAAAAAAACTACAGACACAGACAGTAACAGTCAAAAGTTAGGACACACCTACTCACACCTACTCAAATTATTCAGTTTTATTTTATTTATTTATTTCAACTTTATTTAACCAGGTCGACTAGTTGAGAACAAGTTCTTATTTACAACTGCTACCTGGCCAAGATAAAGCAAAGTAGTTTGACACATACAACAACAGAGTTACACATGGAATAAACAAACATACAGTCAAAAATACAGTAGAAAAAAAACAGTGTGTGCAAATGAGGTAAGATAAGTGAGTTAAGGCAATAAAATAGGCCATAGTGGCGAGGTAATTACGAAATAGCAATTAAACACTGGAGTGATAGATGTGCAGAAGATGAATGTGCAAGTAGGGAATACTGCAGTGCAAAGGAGCAAAATAAATAAATAAATACAGTATGGGGATGAGGTAGTTGGATAGGCTATTTACAGATGGGCTATGTACATGTGCAATTATCTGTGAGCTGCTCTGACAGCTGGTACTTGAAATTAGTGAGGGAGATAAGAGTCTCCAGCTTCAGCAAATTTTGCAGTTTGTTCCAGTCATTGGCAGCAAAGAACTGAGTCTACAGCCCCCAAAGAAGGCGGCCAAATGACGAATTGGCTTTGGGGGTGACCAGTGAAATATACCTGCTGGAGCGCGTGCTGCGGGAGGGTGCTGCTATGGTGACCAGTGAGCTGAGAAGGCGGGGATTTACCTAGCAAAGACTTGTAGATGACCTGGAGCCAGTAGGTTTGGCAACGAGTATGAAGCGAGGACCAGCCAACGAGAGCGTACAGGTTGCAGTGGTGGGTAGTATATGGGGCTTTGGTGACAAAATGGATGGCACAGTGATAGACTGCATCCAATTTGTTGAGTAGAGTGTTGGAGGCTATTTTGTAAATTACATCGGCGAAGTCGGGGATCGGTAGGATAGTGAGTTTTACGAAGGAATGTTTGGCAGCATGAGTGAAGAATGCTTTGTTGCGAAATAGGCCGATAAGCCGATTCCAGATTTAATTTTAGATTGGAGATGCTTAATATGGGTCTGGAAGGAGAGTTTACAGTCTAACCAGACACCTAAGTATTTGTAGTCGTCCACATATTCTAGGTCAGAACTGTGCAGAGTAGTGATGCTGGACGGGCGGGCAGGTGCAGGCAGTGATCGGTTGAAGAGCATGCATTTAGTTTTACTTGCATTTAAGAGCAGTTGGAGGCCACGGGGGGAGAGTTGTATGGCATTGAAGCTCGTCTGGTGGTTAGTTAACATAATGTCCAAAGAAGGGCCAGAAGTATACAGATTGGTGTCGTCTGCGTAGAGGAGGATCAGAGAATCACCAGCAGCAAGAGCGACATCATTGATGTATACAGAGAAGAGAGTCGGCCCGAGAATTTAACCCTGTGGCACCCCCATAGAGATGCTCTGAAATTGAGTCATTCATGTTTTGCAGACAATGTACATAACTTGCAGATAGACCGTACTCTGTGGTTTGTAAAACTACAAGCCTATTGTTGAGCTTTTACACATTACGTAGTCTATAAGTGGTACAGTATAGTCTGTCTGTCTTAGTAGATCCACATCAATAAGTAGTCTGTCAGACCCCTATGGCTAGCAGAGGCAGGGGGGCAGCTCAACCATGACTAACAATGCCACTGCCTCCCTGACTCTGGAACCTTTCACACACTAATCTCCTGGATTATGCAGCAAAACCCACACAATCCACAACTCAGCAGGGCACCTGCCAGTCACACTTTATGCACGTTGCGTCGCAGCAAAAGAGACGGAAAGAGACCACTGAGGAAGGAGCTATACCTTCCAAACACTGCACAAAACAGAGTGAGAGAGGAGGTTTACCTTGGAGCATGCAGCGGTATGCTGACTCTGAAATGGCGTAGATGTGTGGTGGCATCTCATGACGCTTCTTCCCTCTGTACATCTCTATGATGTTCTCGGAGTAGATGGGCAAGTTTTTATAGGGGTTTATCACCACACAGAACAGCCCAGAGTAAGTCTATGGGAGGAGAGAGAAACAAAACACAAATACAGTAAATCGACAAAATAAGAGTAAGTTATGAATGCAGATTTTATCTCTAGAAGAGGTTAATATGGGACCAAAGGTTTTTCAAGATGAGTTTCCATTGTACTGTGATCTAGGGGGATAAACACTTGTTAGTCTGAGAAGTGATCAACTCTCTCCATGTGGTTGAACTCAATCATCATACATAATTCAAAATAATTACTCAATCATCATGTTCTAACTCTAGAGTGGCTCTGAAGTGGTCTGCAAAATGTCAGTGCAATTGAGCGGTCATCATTATGCTACATTTTGGTCCCTTACGTCACCATAGTGGGCAGACTGAGCATGCAGTGGCATAGAGGCAATAGTAGAAAACAGATCAAGTGAGAGAAATAGTTGTGGGAAAGGCAGTCAAATGGTAGACTAGCTTATCATGAACTATCCAGTTGAATGTAAGATCTGGCAGCTCCTTACAGTGATGCCTCCCCATTAAACAGTCTGAACTCCACGCCATAGTGAGTGCCTCCTTATCAAGCCCTGTGGCTAATGTTCTGAGAAATGACAGAGGCTTTGGTGGGATATTAGCTCATTCTCATGTGACTGGGGCTTGACATTCTCACTAGAGAGTGGAATGATCCCTCCCTACCCTCACACACTAACCACAGCCATGCTAGAATAATACAATAACACATATTTTCCAACGTGCAATAATTGGAAAATAAAATGGATGACCTACGATCAAGATTATACTACCAATGGGATATTAAAAACTGTAATATCTTATGTTTCACCGAGTCATGGCTGAACGACGACACGGATAATATAGAGCTAGCAAGACGAGGTGCGGGGTTGTGTGTCTATTTGTCAATAACAGCTGCTGGTGCGCAATGTCAAATATTAAAGAAGTCTTGAGGTATTGCTCGCCTGAGGTAGAGTACTTTATGATAAGCTGTAGACCACACTATCTACGAAGAGAGTTCTCATCTATATTATTCATAGCCGTCTACTTATCAACACAAACTGATGCTGGCACTAAGACTGCACTCAACCAGCTGTATAAGGCCATAAGCAAACAAGAAAATGCTCATCCAAAAGTGGAGCTCCTAGTGGCCGGGGACTTTAATGCAGACAAACTTAAATCAGTTTAACCTAATTTCTACCAGCATGTCACATGTGCAAACAGAGGGGGGGAAAAAAAAAAAAAAAAAAAAAACCTCTAGACCACCTTTACTCCACACACAGAGATGCATACAAAGCTCTCCCCCGGCCCTCCATTTGGCAAATCTGACCATCATTCTATCCTCCTGACTCCTGCTTACAAGCAAAAACTAAAGCAGTAAGTACCAGTGACTTGCTCAATACGGAAGTGATCAGATGACGCGGATGCTATGCTACAGGACTGTTTTGCTAGCGCAGACTGGAATATGTTCTGGGATTCATCAAATGGCATTGAGAAGTATACCACCTCACCCCCACAGTGACCGTAAGTACATATCCCAACCAGAAGCCATGGATTACAGGCAACATCCGCACTGAGCTAAAGGCTAGAGCTGCCGATTTCAAGGAGCTAGACACTAATCCGGACGTTTATAAGAAATCCTGCTATGTCCCCAGACGAAACATCAAACAAGCAAAGCGTCAATATAGGATTATATTGAATCTTATTACACCGGCTCTGACGCTCATCAGATGTGTCAGGGCTTGAAAACTATTACGAACTACAAAGGGAAACCCAGCTGCGAGCTGCCTAGTGACACAAACTAAATGCCTTTTATGCTCGCTTCGAGGCAAGCAACACTGAAGCATGCATGAGAGCACCAGCTGTTCTGGATGACTATGTGATAACTCTCTTGGTAGCTGATGTGAGCAAGACCTTTAAACAGGTCATTCACAAAGCCGCGGGGCCAGACTGATTAACAGGACATGTACTCAAAGCAGGCGAGGACCAACTGACAAGTGTCTTCACTGACATTTTCAACCTCTCCCTGACAGAGTCTGTAATACTGACATGTTTCAAGCAGACCACCATAGCCCCTGTGACGAAGGAAGTGAAGGTAACCTGCCTAAATGATTACCGCCCCGTAGTACCCACGTCAGTAGCCATGAAGTGCTTTGAAAGGCTGGTCATGACTCTCATCAACATCAGCCTCCCAGATACCCTAGACCCACTCCAATTTGCTTTCTGAAAAGATTTGGCATGGGTTCCCAGATCCTCAAAAAGTTCTATAGCTGCACCATCGAGATCATCCTGACCAGTTGCATCACCGCCTGGTATGGTAACTGCTCGGCATCTGACCGAAAGGCGCTACAGAGGGTAGTGCGTAAGGTCGAGTACATCACTGGGGCCAAGCTTCCTGCCATCTAGGATCTCTATACTAGGCGGCATCAGAGTTAGACTCCAGTCACTCAAGTTATAGACTGTTCTCTCTGCTACCGCACAGCAAGCGGTACTGGACCGCCAAGTCTAGGACCAAAAGGCTCCTTAACAGCTTCTACCCCCAAGCCATAAGACTGCTGAACAACTAATCAAATGGCCACCAGATTATTTACATTGATCCCCCATTTGTTTTGTACACTGCTGCTACTCACTATTTATTATCTATGCATAGTCACTTCACCCCTACCTACATGTACAAATTACCTCAACTAACCTGTACCCCCGCACACTGACTAGGTACCGGTGCCCTGTATATAGTCTCGTTATTGTTATTGTGTTACTTTTTATTATTATTTACATTTGTTTATTTGGTAAATATTTTCTTAGCTCTATCTTGAACTGCACTGTTGGTTAAGGGACTGTAAGTAAGCATTACACTGTAAGGTCTACACATGTTGTATTCGGGGCTTGTGACAAATAAAGTTTGATTTTATATGATATAAGGACATTTCCATGGAAAAGGACCCATGAGCACCAATTTGCTAAGTTCATAGGAGCACATCAATTGGGTGTCAAATGAAAGCTTAGAGTATATATTTTTGTGAAATTAAGACATTTTTCAACCATTTTCGATACAAACAAATTGGAATAAGCTAAGACTTTGATTTCTGGTCAAACAGATGGAAAAGGAGTCTTAGAAAACAAACAAGAAATAGTCTTAAGGTATTAGAAATACATCAAAACACACTAATGTTGAGCTAAAGACCCCTGCCAACTAATATCAACACTTATATTTCATTTTGGAGAAATTGTTCTGCCTTGGAATTCCATTACAAAAACCCCCACATATCTTTAAGATATGTTCTCCTTTCTCTCCGTCATGACGAGGGAGGATAATGAAAGTTCATAGAAGTAACAAGTAAAGGTTGACTTGTTTTTCATGATTTTATTGTCATTAATTATTAAGTGATTAAAACTCAGAATTCCGTTACCAAAATCTGTAACGGAATTTCAGAAATCGGTCATGAAATTTCTGGAATTGAATTGGCTAAAATGGGAAATCATAGTAGTCACAAACCACAGTTGGGTTCACAAGTTTGGACAGCACAGTACTGTACAGCACAGTAAAGAAAAGTAGCATATAGTTCAGTACACTACAGCAGAGTAGACTATAATATACTGTACTCTATTGTACTGTTCTGTGTTGTACTGTGCTCTACTGTGCTGTATTTTGATGTCCAAACTTAGATGTCTATGATTGGTTCAAATTTGGTCTTGTTTGGGGGCAGAGCTCATTAAAATAAATGGCCAGTGTTTAGAATAATATCCAAATACGCAAAGGAGGATTATATTTATATGTGTATGTACCTCACCATGAAGAGAATGACATCCATGTCCATAATTATGCATTTCTGTATAGTACATACTGTATCAGGGACCCATGATGAAATTCCATTACCTCCATTCCGTTACTGGGTGTAGATCTACTTCACTTACTACTATTCAATAACAAAAATAGATTTTTTCAAACTCAATGTGTCATGTCCTAGCTGACACCCTATTCTTTCTGCATACATCATTGAATCTTGCATTTTGAGCAGAGATATAACAGGGTTTTTGAAAAATGTGGAAACATGAAAATGTTACCAAAATTCTGTTATCAAACAGAGTTTTATGGTTTCCTAAATCAATGTTTTTTGTTTGGCAAACATTTTAAGTGAAAGATCAGTGTAATTCTGTTACCGCCCTTATCACACACGTCAGGTACAATACAATGGGGCGGGGGAGAGAGAAAGAATGCAGAGCAGAATTAGGACGAGACCGGCTGACAATCAAAATCCAGAAAAGAGCCCTTAAATTCTACAAACACCTAAAAGGAAGCAATTCTCAAATCTTCTACAAACAAAGCCATCACCTACAGAGAGGTTAACCTAGAGAAATGTCCCCTAAGCAAGCTGGTCCTGGGGCTCTGTTCACAAACAGACCCCGCAAAGCCCCAGGATGGCAACACAATTAGACCCAACCAAATCATGAGTAAACAAAAAGATAATTACTTGACACATTGGAAAAAAAGGTACTAAAAAAACAGAGCAAACTGGAATACTATTTGGCCCTAAACAGAGAGTATACAGTGGCAGAATACTTGACCACTACGACTGACCCAAAATGAAAAGCTTTGACTATGTACAGACTCCGTAAGCATTGCTATTGAGAGAGGGCGCCGTAGGCAGACTTGGCATGGGTCCTCAAAAAGTTCTACAGCTGCACCATCAAGAGCATCCTGACTCGTTGCATCACAGCATGGTATGGCAACTACTCGGCATCCAACCGCAAGGCTCTACAGAGGGTAGTTCCCAGTACATCCAAGACAGGGGTTAATTTGCATGGCCAAAGCAAGTGAAATAGATAATAAACAAAAGAGAAATAAACAAACAATCAGAAATTAACAGTGAACATTACACTCAGAAAATATTAAGCATTTCGCTACACTCACATTAACATCTGCTAACCATGTGTATGTGACAAATAACATTTGATTTGACATCTATACCAGGCGGTGTCAAAGGAAGGATCTAAAAATGGTAAAAGGCTACAGCCACCCTAGTCATAGGGTTAGGGCAAGCGGTACCGGAGGGCCAAGTCTAGATCCAAAAGTCTCCTTAACAGCTTCTACCCCCAAGCCATAAGACTGCTGAACAGTTCATCAAATGGCCACATGGACTATTTTATTTTTTTACGTTGCTGCCACTCACTGTTTATTATCTATGCATAGTCACTTTACCACTGCCTACATGTAGATATTACCTCAATTACCTCGACTTACCCGTAACCCCACACATTGACTCGGTACTATAGCCTCGTTATTGTTATTTTATTGTGTTACTTTCTTTTTACTTTAGTTTATTTAGTCAATCTTTTCTTAACTCTTATTTTTCTCAAAACTGCATTGTTGGTTAAGGGCTTGTAAGTAAGCATTTCACGGTAAGGTCGACACCTGTTGTATTCGGCGCATGTGACAAATACAATTTGATTCGAGGTGGAAGCTGAGCTGCCAAATGTATGACCATATTAGAGAAACATATTTCCCTCAGATTACACAGGCCCACAAAGAATTTGAAAGCAAATCAAATTTTGATAAACTCCCATATCTATTAGGTGAAATACCACAGTGTGCCATCACAGCAGCAAGATTTGTGGCCTGTTGCCACAACAAAAGGACAACCAGTGAAGAACAAACACAGTCATAAATACAACCCATATTTATGTTTACTTATTTTCCCTTTTGTACTTTAATTGTACATATCGATAATATTTTGTGAGTGTAATGTTCACTGTTTGTTTCTCTTGTTTATTATCCATTTCACATGCCAATGAACCCCTTTGGGGAGAGGGAGAGTAAGTTCATAGAACACACAGAGGTATCACACCACACCAAACATGACTGACAGAGCCTCTGTTTAAAAGGCTTCTAATTGTTTCAAGAACTCTCATTTCATGCCTAAGGCCCAGTGGCTCCGTTCACCTCTTCCAAGGCGTCTGGATAAGGCAATGGGCAGAGGTGACCACAATAGAAATATAATAATAAATCATTAGATTTTTATGAGATCACCAAAATATATGGCTTACTTGACCTTGTCCAAAACCTCAGGGGTGAAGCCCATGGGTTGTCTATTTGTGAGCCACAAGATGCAACCCTGTCTAACAATCAGGAGTCAGCCAAGCAATTAAGGCAGAAGGATAATGACTCAGCAGCCTAGCCACCGACAAGCGGCCCTGGAGAGCATGCTCATGATGTAAGAAGAGCCCAGTCAGCCTTTTCAGGGGAATGCCTTGCCAAACACTGACAATGACATAGGGAGAGGAAGAGACAGAAACAGAGAGAGAGTGGGCTGTAAGGAAAGAGAGAGGGGAGAGGAAGAGAGAGAAACAGAGAGAGAGTGGGCTGTAAGGAGATAGAGGGGAAAGGAAGGAGAGAGAGGTGGTCTCAGTTCATCGGAGCTGGTCTGTGAGGCAGCTGAGCTGACAAGAATCCCTGTTGGTAGAGAAGCAGGGCATAATGATTCTATCAGCCTCCTCTCACTCCTTCTAAACCTTAGGGGAGGTGAATAGGAAAAGCCAGCCCTCTGTAACTCTAACTTGAAGCTCCATTTTGTAGCTAATTAAAAATGGATTCCCTTGATCTGAAAGCAGGAGCTATTAATAGTGTGGCGGTGCCTCTGTGACGTGCAGGACCCAGGCAGCTGGCTAGGCAGAGCTACCTGGCTGCACCCACAGCAATAATCACAGGGCCTACTGTAGCATCCCACCAGACTGCAGCAGGGTTGAGATGGTTAGACACCAGACCAGGATGAAACAACAATGTTTATCTGGTTTATTCCTGATAATAACTCTATAATAACATAATCAACAGTATTGATTTAAAATAACACTTTCCTATCATACTGATTATGCTTACTTTCAGGTTAAATGTGAGTGTGTGTCAATATCGAGTTAACACTGTCAACATTGCAGGAGAGTTTTTGCGTTTAGTTTTGCCATTACTCTGGGTAAACCTACAATACCTTATGGCATAATTTGTCTCCAGTCACAAATTCAGTTACGTTGCATAACACAAATAAATGCATTCTGCAGTACAGTCTACTCAGGAGGCCTCTCTTTCTCCCTCTCACCAAAATGTGAATCCCTCTCCCCTCACCTCCCCACTCTCCCTCCCTCTCAGGAGGGGTTGGAGGCAGCAGCCTCTTCAGCGGAGGACAGAGTGGTAGGCCAGGCCTGCTGCTGGAGGAAGTGGGTCAGGTTAGCCTGCTCTCCATGCACCATGCTCCAGGGAAGGGGATATTTCCACTGTGAAATCAGATCTGGGGATGCAGTGGCTTAGTAACAGCTGAGAAATCCACAGGCAACAGCAGACATAACAGTCGCTTGCATCTGCCATTTGGAATTAATAGCACCCCGACTGCAGCAAGGTGAGGACGGCCTAGTCCATTGATCTGAGGAGAATGACCTTGACAGTGCATATTCATTAAAGCTAATAACCCTTCAAAGTATGCTTTGAAATATTTTAATTTTTGTATTTTATTTCACCTTTATTTAACCAGGTAGGCAAGTTGAGAACAAGTTCTCATTTACAATTGCGACCTGGCCAAGATAAAGCAAAGCAGTTCGACACATACAACGACACAGAGTTACACATGGAGTAAAACAAACATACAGTCAATAATACAGTATAAACAAGTCTATATACGATGTGAGCAAATGAGGTGAGATAAGGGAGGTAAAGGCAACAAAAGGCCATGATGGCAAAGTAAATACAATATAGCAAGTAAAACACTGGAACGGTAGATTTGCAATGGAAGAATGTGCAAAGTAGAAATAAAAATAATGGGGTGCAAAGGAGCAAAATAAATAAATAAATTAAATACAGTAGGGAAAGAGGTAGTTGTTTGGGCTAAATTATAAGTGGGCTATGTACAGGTGCAGTAATCTGTGAGCTGCTCTGACAGTTGGTGCTTAAAGCTAGTGAGGGAGATAAGTGTTTCCAGTTTCAGAGATTTTAGTAGTTCGTTCCGGTCATTGGCAGCAGAGAACTGGAAGGAGAGGCGGCCAAAGAAAGAATTAGTTTTGGAGATATACCTGCTGGAGCGTGTGCTACAGGTGGGAGATGCTATGGTGACCAGCAAGCTGAGATAAGGGGGGACTTTACCTAGCAGGGTCTTGTAGATGACATGGAACCAGTGGGTTTGGCGACGAGTATGAAGCGAGGGCCAGCCAACGAGAGCGTACAGGTCGCAATGGTGGGTAGTATATGGGGCTTTGGTGACAAAACGGATTGCACTGTGATAGACTGCATCCAATTTGTTGAGTAGGGTATTGGAGGCTATTTTGTAAATGACATCGCCAAAGTCGAGGATTGGTATGATGGTCAGTTTTACAAGGGTATGTTTGGCAGCATGAGTGATGGATGCTTTGATGCGAAATAGGAAGCCAATTCTAGATTTAACTTTGGATTGGAGATGTTTGATATGGGTCTGGAAGGAGAGTTTACAGTCTAACCAGACACCTAAGTATTTGTAGTTGTCCACGTATTCTAAGTCAGAGCCGTCCAGAGTAGTGATGTTGGACAGGCGGGCAGGTGCAGGTAGCGATCGGTTGAAGAGCATGCATTTAGTTTTACTTGTATTTAAGAGCAATTGGAGGCCACGGAAGGAGAGTTGTATGGCATTGAAGCTTGCCTGGAGGGTTGTTAACACAGTGTCCAAAGAAGGGCCAGAAGTATACAGAATGGTGTCGTCTGCGTAGAGGTGGATCAGAGACTCACCAGCAGCAAGAGCGACCTCATTGATGTATTCAGAAAAGAGTCGGTCCAAGAATTTAACCCTGTGGCACCCCCATAGAGACTGCCAGAGGTCCGGACAGCAGACCCTGCAGACACACTGAACTCTATCAGAGAAGTAGTTGGTGAACCAGGCGAGGCAATCATTTGAGAAACCAAGGCTATCGAGTCTGCCGATGAGGATGTGGTGATTTACAGAGTCGAAAGCCTTGGCCAGATCAATGAATGCGGCTGCACAGTAATGTTTCTTATCGATGGCGGTTAAGATATCGTTTAGGACCTTGAGCGTGGCTGAGGTGCACCCATGACCAGCTCTGAAACCAGATTGCATAGCAGAGAAGGTATGGTGAGATTCGAAATGGTCGGTAATCCATTTGTTGACTTTAGAAAGGCATGGTAGGACAGATATAGGTCTGTAGCAGTTTGGGTCAAGAGTGTCCCCCCCTTTGAAAAGGGGGATGACCGCAGCTGCTTTCTAATCTTTGGGAATCTCAGACGACACGAAAATGAGGTTGAACAGGCTAGTGATAGGGGTGGCAACAATTTCGGCAGATAATTTTAGAAAGAAAGGGTCCAGATTGTCTAGCCCGGCTGATTTGTAGGGGTCCAGTAAAAGGAGGTTTCTGGGGGCGATAAAATAGCATCAAGGCATAATGTACAGACAAAGGTATGGTAGGATGTGAATACAGTGGAAGTAAACCTAGGTATTGAGTGATGAAGAGAGAGATATTGTCTCTAGAAACATCATTGAAACCAGGAGATGTCATTGCATGTGTGGGTGGTGGAACTAATAGGTTGGATAAGGTAGAGTGAGCAGGACTAGAGGCTCTACAGTGAAATAAGCCAATAAACACTAACCAGAACAGCAATGGACAAGGCATATTGACATTAAGGAGAGGCATGCTTAGTCGAGTGATCAAAAGGGTCCAGTGAGTAGAGAGAATGGTTGGGGGTCACGGCGATTTTAGACAGCTAGCCAGGCCATCGGTAGTAAGCTAGCATAGGATGGAGGTCTGTTATTAGCCTCCTCTTGCGTTCCGTCAGTAGATTAGTGGGGTTCCGTGTGGTAGAGGGGATTAATCCAAATCACACAACAACAACAAAAAACAATAGATATAGTTATAGAGGCCCAAGAAGAAAAAAATTAAATAATAATAATATAAATAAATAAATAAATTGTCCGATTGTCTATTCAGATAGCAGCCGATAAGACAGCTAACGGTTAGCGGGCCGCAGATGGGCGTTCAGGTAACGTCGCGACGGAGGAGCCAGCCGGATAACTCCTTCGGGTAGATAACGTCGGCAGTCCAGTTGTGAAGGCCCGGTGGGGCTCCGCGTAGGCAGTAAAACGGGTCCGGATAAGTGATTGTAGCCCAGGAGTGATTGATGGAACTCTTCAGCTGGCTAGCTCCGGAATAATTGATGTTTGCTCCGGAATCAACGAAAGCCGATAGTCACACGGATAGCAGCTAGCTAGCTGTGAGATCCAGCTATGAACGTCCAGAGTTAGCGGTTGAAATCCAGGGACATGGAGAGAAAAATTGGTCCGGTATGTTCCGTTCCGAGCCGCGCTGCGCCTTACAAAACTGGCGATAGATTTTCGAGCTAAAGGATAGCTGATGACCACAAACCGTAGTTAGCTGAATACTGACGATTAGCCAGTAAAGAAGCTAACTAGCTTCTGATTAGCTTCTGGATTAGCTTCTGGCTAGCTCCTGGCTAGCTTCTGGCTAGTTTCTGGCTAGCTTCTTGGAGGATTACAGATTTGAGGTAAATAATACTTTTTTTATAAATATAAATTGGTGAGGCGGGTTGCAGGAGAGTGTTTTGAAGATGAGTTTATGGAAAATTTAAAAATATATATAAAAAGGTATGTGAAAAAAGTTGTAAATATATATATATATATACGGGACATGACGAGGACAAAAGACGTCTGAACTGCTATGCCATCTTGGAAGATGAGGCATATATATATGATCAATAATCTTTGCGCAGCGCTATTGAATGAAAAAGTGTGTCAAGTCAATAGCAGGGTGTTCAACTATCTTGATTTGATAATGTAATGGGCTTTTAACATAATCATATTAATAATACCTGGGGAAACTGAAAGAAAGATAGCTATGTCTTCGGTGGAATTGTGGCATATACTGTAAATGCATGGCACTAACGTTACATAGCTCTTAACCCATGACCTTAACCACCAGCTTAAACACAAAGCTACTCAGAAATTCTCAAAACAGAAGATTTTTTATAAAATAAAGAAACTGTTGCTCACTCTTTCTGGATAATTTAATTAAAAAATAACCACTAATAACTGCATGATGATCCCTGAAAAGCCTGGTGCTGGTTTGGTATCCATGGAGTGTGTGTGTGTGTGTGTGTGTGTGTGTTTGCCAAGTTTATGGTAACACCTAAGATGTTTACATGCAAAATAGTTCTCCATGGAACAATGGCAATGCCATGACAACAACAAAAGACTGAAGATATGACTATGTGGGAAGCCTGAACACAATGCCACTCTTGAGAGAGTACCCTTTATGCATGCACATAGCGAGTGAAAGCTTGTTCTTGAACCTCAATAAAGAAACATATCAGCCAAACAAGAATGACAAGACAGCTAATTAGTGGGGGTTTTCTATTAGTGATACCACCTACATCCTGTCAACCAAGAGGCAGCTGGCCTCCACAAGTACAGAAGCTCAGCCAAGACTGCAATACATGTATTAAATGTTTGAACAATCAAACATTTGAAACACCTAAAGAAGTGCAGGAATAAGGTTATTGGCGTTGGCCAGAGCATTAGGACAGAGAAAATAGAGAAATCATAAATTAGAGAGTGAGTGTGGGAAAGGAGACAGGACTGTCAGACACATTGCAATGAAGTGGGCGGGAGACAGACGGACGCTGTTTTCATGAAAGAATGCTGATGCTTTCTGACAGCTGGGGATTATATGCTGACACAAAGGCCTGGTTGTAGCGTTGCTAGCTAGCTTTCCGGTTAGCCTGTTACCCACTGGACTGGCTCAACTCCCTGACTTCACATGGAGCCAAGGCTACGCCACCAAGCCATACTGGGGCCTCACTGAGGGACTGACCACAACACACAGAGCCACATTACCCAGGGGGCTCCCTCTGCACGCCAACCCTAGCTCAGACACACAAAGCCTGGGGCAGCAGCGTACAGCGCAGCTGGGGATGGGTTATGCCCCACTGTGGGGGGAGGTCACCTCCTGGGGCTGGGGCACTCTCCCACTGACACAAACATGTTCTTCATTTATGTCACGCCTACTCCCTTCCCGCTCTCCGGCGCTCAACTAATCACTGGTACTGGCAAACCGCAATACGCACTCCTGGCAAACCAAATCAAACTTTATTGGTCACATACACATGGTTAGCAATGTTAATGCGAGTGTAGCAAAATGCTTGTGCTTCTAGTGCCGACAATGCAGTAATATCTAACAACTACCTAATGCACATGAATCTAAAGGGGTGAATGAGTATATGTACATATAAATATATGGATGAGCGATGGCCGGTGCAATAGATGGTATAAAATACAGTATATACATATGATATGAGTAATGTAAGATATGTAAACATTTATTAAAGTGGAATTATTTAAAGTGGCATTGTTTAAAGTGACTAGTGATTAATTTATTAAAGTGGCCAGTGATTGGGTCTCAATGTAGGTAGCAATCTCTCTGAGTTAGTGATTGCGGTTTAACAGTCTGATGGCCTTGAGAAAGAAGCTGTTTTTCAGTCTCTCGGTCCCAGCTTTGATGCACCTGTAGTGACCTCTCCTTCTGGATGGTAGCGGTGTGAACAGGCAGTGGCTCGGGTAGTTGTTGTCCTTGATGATCTTTTTGGCCTTCCTGTGACATCGGGTGCTGTAAGTGTCATGGAGGGCAGATAGTTTGCCCCCGGTGATGCGTTGTGCAGACCTCACTACCCTCTGGAGAGCTTTGCGGTTGAGGGTGGAGCAGTTGCGGTACCAGGCTGTGATACAGCCAACAAGATGCTCTTGATTGTGCATCTGTATATTTTGTCAGGGTTTTGGGTGACAAGCCAAATTTCTTTAGCCTCCTGAGGTTGAAGAGGTGCTGTTGCGCCTTCTTCACCACATGGTCTGTGTGGGTGCACCATTTCAGTTTGTCTGTGATGTGGAAAGTTTTCAGTAACCTCGGCGTGCACCTTTTACACTGTGGATAGGTGCTCCATCTGCTGTTTCCTGAAGTCCACGATAATCTCTTTTGTTTTGTTTACGTTGAGTGAGAGGTTGTTTTCCTGACACCACACTCCGAGTGCTCTCACCTCTTTCCTGTAAACTGTCTCGTCGTTGTTGGTAATCAAGCCCACTACTGTTGTGTCGTCTGCAAACTTGATGATCGAGTTGGAGGCGTGCATGGCCACGCAGTCGTAGGTGAACAAGGAGTACTGGAGGGGGCTGAGCACGCACCCTTGTGGGGCCTCAGTGTTGAGGGTCAGCGAAGTGGAAATGTTGTTTCCTGGGTGCGGCCCGTCAGAAAGTCTAGAAACCAATTGCACAGGGTGGGGTTGAGACCTAGGGCCTCCAGCTTGATGAGCTTGGAGGGTACTATGGTGTTGAATGCTGAGCTGTAGTCAATGAACAGCATTCTTACATAGGTATTCCTCTTGTGCAGATGGGATAGGGCAGTGTGCAGTGTGATGGCGATTGCATCGTCTGTGGACCTGTTGGGGTGGTTTACAAACTGAAGTGGGTCTAGCGTAGCCGGTAAGGTGGAGGTGATAAGATCCTTGACTAGTCTCTCAAAGTACTTCATGATGATAGAAGTGAGTGCTACGGGGCGGGAGCCATTTAGATCAGTTATCTTGCCTTCTTGGGTACAGGAACAATGGTGGCCATCTTGAAGCATGTGGGGACAGCAGACTGGGATAGGGAGCGATTGAATATGTCTGTAAACACACCAGCCAGCTGGTCTGTGCATGCACTGAGGACGCGGCTAGGGATGCCGTCTGGGCCAGCAGCCTTGCGAGGGTTAACACGTCTAAATGTTTTACTCACGTCGGCCATGGAGAAGGAGAGGGGGGGGGGGAACCGTCTTTGTTAGTGGGCCGCGATGGTGGCACTGTATTATTCTCAAAGTGAGCAAAGAAGGTGTTTAGTTTGTCTGGAAGCGTGACGTCGGTGTCCGTGACGTGGCTGGTTTTCTTTTTATAGTCGTTGATTTCCTGTAGACCCTGCCACATACGTCTCGTTTCTGAGCTGTTGAATTGAGACTCCACTTTGTACCGGCATCGCACTTGTTTGATTGCCTTGCGGGGGGAATAACTGCACTGTTTATATTCAGCCATGTTCCCATGGTTAAATGAGGTGGTTCGCACTTTCAGTTTTGTGCGAATGCCACCATCCATCCACGGTTTCTGGTTATATTAGGTACATCTCCAATGCACTTCCTTATAAACTCACTCACCGAGTCAGCGTATAGATCGATGTTGTTCTCTGAGGCTGACCGGAACATACCCCAGGCTGCGTGATCAAAACAATCTTGAAGCGTGGATTCCAATTGGTCTGACCAGCGTTGAACGGTTATAGTAATTGGTACATCCTGTTTGAGTTTCTGTCTATAAGACGGTAGGAGCAAGATGGCGTCGTGGTCGGATTTTCCGAAGGGAGGGTGGGATAGGGCTTTGTATGCATCTCGGAAGTTAGAGTAGCAGGGGGGAAAGTTCGTCCAACTGGCCTCACAACCACAGAACACGTGTAACGACGCCAGCCCTGGACCTCCACATCCGGCTTCTTCACCTGCGGGATCGGCTGACACCAGCTGTTAAAAACCGTCTCAGGGAAGCTCATCTGCGTGCTCGTCATCCTCACCAGGGTCTTAAACTGACTGCAGTCCGGCGTTGAAAACGACATCAGTGGGCAAATGCTCACCTTTGATGGCCACTGGCACGCTAGAGAAGTGTGCTTTTCACGGATGAATCCCGATTTCAACTGTACTGAGCATATGACTAGCGGTTTGCTGATGTCAGTGTTGTAAACAGAGTGCCCCATGGTGGAGATGGGGTTATGGTATGGGCAGGCATAAGCTACGGACAACGAACACAATTGCATTTTATCGATGGCAGTTTGAATGCACAGAGATACCGTGACGAGATCCTGAGGCCCATTGTTATGCAGATGAAGAGAGCCTTCAAGAAACATGGAGAAACATAAAGCTATTATCTAGTGGAATTCATCATCAAGCCTGGTAGAGAAGATAAATCAAAAAGACTGCAGTTCCTCCAGAATCCCCGTCACCATGACATAGGTGATAAACAATCCACATTCTATTCCTGGAACGTATGTCACTAAATGGGTCAAGATCACGACGATACACTGTATATAGGACATCATTAACTAGACCCATCTACACTGAAACATAGCTGCAGATAACTCCACAAACAATGAAAGCATGCAATTTAAACCAATGCAAACTCGGACGTTGGATTTTTGGTGTGCTTAGATAATAAAATAAAAAGGTTTACGGACTACAGAATGGAAAATAGTGATGGGATACCAACAGCAAGAGGTAGCTTTAAAATCTCCCTAAATGAGTGACATCATATACATCACTGACACTATCTATCACCTAATGGAATTCTGGGATTGTAAGGAGGTCTTTTCTACAGACGGCTTATGTGTGAGAGGACAAAGGCTCCCGACCATAAAGATGCACAGATGCATAGAGCACAGCAGCAACAGTGACAGGAGGTGGGCCAGTGCCTCTCCCAGTCTGCCACCCTGCCCTGGGGCTCCACAGTCAACACACAGGGCCAAATGTATTGGCTTTAATACCCAGGGACCCCACTGAGATGAGAGAGCCCCACAGACAGCTCAGAGATCAAACAGGGCAACCAAGAGGAATGGGGTCATACAAACAAACTGACCCACCAATGTTTATGATAGAAATGTCACCTACAAAGGTGAAAGTAAAGAAGATGGCAGGTAATATAGATACAGAGAGAGAACTTACCATCGGTCTGAACTATCTGGAAACGGTTATAGAGTATGATCAGTCTTTGTGTGTTTTTTAAACTTCAATCAAGCCACAAGACAGTGGCGTATCCAAATACCCATACTAAATAGTATGCGTAAAAAAAGAAAGTGTTAGTATAGTATATGCGATTTCTAAAATAGTACTCCAAATGAGTCATCTCATTGCGTTAACTGATTGCGTTAACTCCCGCCATTCGCTCATTTTGGTACAGCAGTCAATTTATCTGATGATCAGCTGTTGTCAGACACACGTGAGTCAGAAAAGACAAGTGAATTCTACTAGATCAAACGTCAAAATCAGTATGCAGTTTATGTGTGTAGTACTTATTCAGACACAGACCCTGTTTCCTCAGAGTTCCCCAGAGGTTAGGTTCTGTAGGTGAGCCAGGCCCTCTCAACATTATCAAGAGACCAATACATGGGATTCTGTGGTCTGGGTCTCATTTAAGGTATGCGTCGCCAGAGTTGCTGAAAAACAGCTAAAATATTGAACTATTGAGCAATGTCTGCGGTGTGCATTATGTGTGAGTATGGTTGAATTTGCTTTCTAGGTGAATAGATGTATAATAAGAATACACTCAGAAAAAAAGGTGCTATCTAGAAGCTAACAGGGTTTTCAGGCTGACCCCATAGGAGAACCCCTATGTAGAACCCTTTTTCATTTCCACAGAGGGTTCTACCTGGAACCAAAAAGGGTTATCCTAACCCTTTTGCAACCCTTTTTCTACCTGGAACCAAAAAGGGTTATCCTAACCCTTTTGCAATCCTTTTTTCTAACAGTGTACAACAACACAACCACTCACGTAGATGAGCCCAGAGTAGTAGCGGTCTTTGAGGTTGTGCAGCACTGAGGCCTCGTTCAGGCAGGTGAGCTCGGCCATGTCTTCCACCTTGCTGAACTTGGGCGGGTTCATCTTCTGGATGTCGTCCTTATTGACAATGGCCTTCTTGCCATTCTCTGACAGTTCCACCACCACCTCCTCTCCCCGCTCCTCCTTGATACTGGCCGCTTCAAAACCATGACGCTCTGAAGGGATCCACACCACCTTCTTGGCTGTCCAGTCGGCCTGTGTGGCCGGGTTGTAGACCACAGCGCGATCCACAAACAGGTACCGCTCCGGGTCCTCCAGCCCACTTCGATGAGCCATTTTGGGGGTACCAGAGAAAGAGTGCCACCTGGAAGAGGCAGAGACAGGCAGAAACTCAGTATAACAACATGTTTGTCATGAAATGTTAAGCACTCTCAGGCATGGCACTTATCAAGGTTGCATTCCTTTGTGACAATACAGCTACCCCCTTTTCAAGCCTAGATGTAGCCAGCAGATCCGACCCGCTTGCTTACAGCTGCACTGGGGTCGGACAGCATTCCTGTGTAGATTAAGACACCGTGAAGCCGGCACGAATATGGCTTGGAAAACACACCTCAATCCAAGGATGAGAAAAGCATTGCACTCTGAGAATTGTCCCATTATCCCAACTGTTACACCGAGAAGACTGAACTACCGCTAGTTTTTACGGAAAGCTGTCCTTTTCGTCCTCATGCTAGGTAGAAGAAGCCACAGCAGCCATTTTGGAAGGTGTGTTTCCCGAGCCATATCGCACATCGGCTCTGCGAGATATCAAGGGTTTCCCAAACATGGTCCTGGGCCACCCCCGGGGGCACATTTAGTTTTTCTGCTGTAGCACTCACAGCCGATTCAAATATTCAAAGCTTGATGATGAGTTGGATATTTGAATCAGCTGGGAATTTGGGAAAACCTGTCTTAAACTATATACGAATGCGGTCTGACCCTAGCGCAGCTGTAAGCAAGCTGTCAGATCTGCTGGCTAGCCTAGGTGGGGACATTTGACTCACCTGTATCTTATTTTCATGAGGTTATGAAGGGTTATGAAGGGAGGCACAGTGCAAAGTTGCATAATTTTACATGCTTACAAAAATGGATGAGATGAGTCTACTCTGCTGCACTGTACTAGGCCTAGCAATGGATAACAAATGGTAGCTAGGTAGCCTAAGTGCTTTCCAGAGCAGCCCAGAATTGTCACAGGTTCCCCACTCTCTGAGGGCTTGACAGAAAGCTGATCAAATCAAATGTATTTATAAAACCCTTCTTACATCAGCTGATATCTCAAAGTGATGTACAGAAACCCAGCCTAAACCCCCAAACAGCAAGCAATGCAGGTGTAGAAGCACGGTGCATAGGAAAAACACCCTAGAAAGGCCAGAACCTAGGAAGAAACCTAGAGAGGAACCAGGCTATGAGGGGTGGCCAGTCCTCTTCCGGCTGTGCTGGGTGGAGATTATAACAGAACATGGCAACGATGTTCAAATGTTCATAGATGACCAGCAGGGTCAGATAATAATAATCACAGTGATGTTTCCAGTTTTCAGGGATACAGTATTCAACATAAATGTAGGGGCTCTTTTTAAGGATGCTACATTATGGTACAGGTTACCCAACGTCCTCATTGTTTATTTATTTGTCACAGGTTATACTTTAAGCGTTTTGAAAGCTAACTGCAGTACGACAAAAGTGTGTTTCTTGTGTATGATATTGGTTTCCGCCACACTGTATCAGATATTGGACAGAGGACACAGATGTTTGTTACATTGTATCTGTACACGCCAAATAGGCCTACAGCATCATTGCTTTTTACAGCAGAATTTATCACACGTTCCTCATCCAAGTAGACGTTTGCAGCCAAACATGTAAAGCAATTCCTCACCTTCAGGTGGAGTATTCATCGTGTTGAACAAATGCATTCAGAATAAAGTAAGTGCCAAACAGAACCCCATTTTTTAAAACTTTTCTGTTGTTGATTTGCCTGACAGGCTGCCTACATTGTTGACTCGTTTAATAACGCGCGTCTTACGCTGACTTGACTAGAGCCATCTCGCGCGCTGGTGTAACGGTGTTGTGAATGGGACGCAATCTGTCCACACATGACAATCAACATAGACAATAAACATGTATTTATTAGAGCAGCAGGTCCGCGAACAACCTATATCTGCACGTTATCTGACATTTACGATCACGTTGATAACAGAAACCATCTGAAATCATGCAGAGAGCTCTACTGGTCAAGGGAGTCAATTTTGGTGTAGCAACATCTCCAAAGTCCCAATTTCTATTTTATTCAATTATCTTCAATAAATATAACGCAATATATGCCTTTAACATATTTTAATTCAACGTATCTGGGTAATCAATAGTCCTGAACATAATATAACGACATCATTGCAAGTACCTCCACAGTTGCGCTATGTAGCCTAAATCCATCTATTCGGACAGTCTTCAAGCTGCTAAATGTAACCAATGCAGAATACAATTATCCCTAAAAGAGCTGGTCATTTACCTGGTGGTGTGAGAGAAGAAACGAGGACAACGGTTCGCACGAATAGACCGACCTCCCTCTTTAATAACACTTTATGGAACAACACAACTGATATTTAGGCATCTATCTAGGCTTTGGTTTGCACCAAAGACACTGCCCCTATGGTGGGTCCCCTCAACCGAACAGATCTGACCGCTGTTACTCCGCCCACGATGGGTTGTGCAGACATAGATATTGACCAATAGATCAGCTCGTCTGAATTCAATAGCTCATTGTGAAGCTTTACGTGCTATATTTTCTAAAGTGTTGATATCCTCTGAAAAACAGACGTCTAATGATAAACAAATACAAATCATGTTTTATTCTGAAGCCACATGAGGTGAATATAATATCAAGTTGTGAAAGTCTATACACTGCACACACCTATTAGATGCGGCTAAAACACAATTGGATTCGCACGCTGCAGTCTCTACTACCCTCGCCTCCTATTGGCTAAAAACAGAGAAAACCCAACTATTTTTAGAGGAATTATATCTGGTCCATCGTTTCACCTGTTCCCTGACACCATTTTCAACCGGACCCTCGACATTAAAAAGTTCTAATAAATTTCCTTTCAATTAAATCATTATGCTCAGTGCACGAAATAATAATGCACGTCTTTGTTCCTTCAGTCATTAACATGCTGTTGATGCAATGTTCATTTTGTTTGCTCGTTAAGTATCGCATGGAGTGATATTTGACATGGTACAAATGTTACAATAAACTGCCAGAGTAACTGGTTAGATATCATGATATGCCACACCCCCATCTTGTGTCCAAAGTGGTGGGGCTTCTTGGTACCATTATTTCCTGGAAATATAGGTCATTGTTGGTTTAAAGTCTATTTTTTTCCCTGTTCATGTCACCTGCATTGCAAATATACATTCAAAATAGTTAATGAAATATTTAATAAAAATTAATGTTATATTATCATATCAGGATTCCATTCATGTTGAACAAGCTTTATTATCAAATTGTGAATGTGAACACAACTCACTGAAAATGGTCTTGATTTTACATAAACAATTTATTACAAATGGAAAGATTGATTAGTAAATTGAACAAGTCATTGGTAATTAAATAGCCTGTCTCGGTGATGTGGTGGTTGTAAAGAAAGAGGCATCTGTTAATAATCATAGATGTTTTATATCAAGGAGAAAATGACATAGGATCTGACAATATGTACAGCATTGTGTTATTCTACTGGCACCTTTAACGTCCGCCTCTCCATGCTGCTCCGCCACGGTTTTTCCCTCCTCCTCCCCCTCTCCCCCCTCCTCCGCCACCACCAGCGCCGCCTCTTACTTTCTTCCTCACACCGCTGGACTGCTCTGTGTCATCCCCCTCTTCTCCTCTGGGCCTCTTCCTCTTTTCTCCCTGTTCCTTCATTTCCTGAGGGAAAGAGGTTATCGTGACTGACTTTAGAGCCATTACAATGGATGACGACACTGCTGAATAGACACTGATTGAGACTCACAATTCTGGCGAATCGCTGTGCTTCGCTCACTCTCTCCACCAGCATCATCACTTCCTCCTCCTGCGTGGGGAAGGCAGGCAGCTTCTTGCCAATCAGAGTTTCGATTCGCTGGAACAGCTCCACATCATACCTGAGAGGTTAATATGGCAATCAGAAGAAAATATTTGGACAAAGTCACCAATTTCAATAGGATTGGTTGAGATCGAGCATAAAGGTGGTCCTTACTGTGTGACAAATGTGATGGATTTTCCAGACCGTCCTGCTCTGGCGGTTCGCCCCACTCTGTGGATGTAGTCCTGAGCGCGCACACACACACACAATAAAACACCACTAAACTTGCTCAGTTGGGTCATCGTTTGTGATAACATTGAAGAGACTGCAGACAGGGAGAAACATCCACACAAGCAGGACTGATACCTTTGAGTGGGTTGGGATGTCATAGTTAATAACACAGTCTACATGTGGAATGTCCAGTCCTCTTGATGCCACGTCCGTCGCCAGCAACACAGAGCGAGACTTAGACTTGAACTTGTTCAGCGACCCCAGACGTTTGTTCTGACCAACAGAGAAAGACATGTATACTTTCTTACATGCGGATTTCTCTGATGTGTAAAACATTTGGAAGTGTTAGTATGATATTTGGTATATGTTGGTAGACAGTAGTGTGTTTGGATAAGGGGGGTACCTGACTCATCTGCCCATGCAGGGGAATGGCAGTGATGCCCAAGTTCCTAAGCAGCAGTGCCACACGCTGGGCATTGTTACACGTACTGCAGAAGATCATGAAGGAGTTCCCAGCCAGCTCGTTGATGATGGACACCAGGTAACAATCCTGGAGACACAGCCAGTTAACTTACAATCCAACACTAACCATACACAGCTTCTGACTTCTCAGAGACAAATGACCTTGATACCATTAGAACATCAAACTTCAAGTACCTTGTATTTGGAGGGTATGAAGACATAGTACTGCTGAAGTTTTTCTACTGTTGAGTATTTGGTGTTAACGGCACATTTAACTGGATCCTTCAGAGCTGCTCTCTGCAGCTTGGCGACCTTGGTAAATACAGAAGACATAGAAGGGTTAGTGTGACAGGCCAGGTGTTAGGGATACTCTGACAAGTCTCAAATGAAGAGCTAAAAGGAATAGATAATAGGGGCTATTACGTGGTTACCTTTTTGGTCATGGTGGCAGAAAAGAGAAACGTCCGTCTGTCTCTGGGAATAACCTTTAGGATCTTGTCCACCTCGGTCTCAAAGTCCATGTTGAGGATCCGGTCTGCCTCATCCATCACCAGGAACTTCAGCGCTCGCAGCGAGAAGCCTTTGGTGTTCTCTAAGTGGTCTATCAACCGCCCGGGGGTGGCTGTTATAACATGCACGGTGAAGACACAGTTAGTATCAACCAGGAATGCACTTAAAAGATGGTACCATATTATGCAACTGAAAGGGGTAGGTTGGATTAAGTTATTTTCTCACCAATGACAATGTGAGGTTTCTTGGCCAGGACCAGGGATTGGGACATCATGTCAATTCCTCCAACGATAACAGCTGAAACAGAAAAAAAGACGAGTTAAAACAACAGTCACATGACACTTGAGTTCCATCAAATATGTTTCTACTCCTTCCAATGTCCTCGTACCGGTCTTGACTCCGATGCTGGAGCCCAGGGCCTCAAACTGTTCTGCTATCTGGAAAGCCAGCTCTCTGGTGGGGGTGAGTATGAGTGTATGCAGCCTCTGAGCGGAAGCGAGGAGTGACTGCAGGATGGGCAGAGCAAACGCACCGGTCTTCCCTGAGCCAGTCTCTGCCAAGCCAATTACATCCTTTCCTGAGAAAGGAGAGAAGAAAGTGCATCGTGAGTGTACAAACAGACATGAGACCTTCCCCCGAGAGGACAGGTCTTTACCAACCGTTTTATACATGGCACAAACAAGAACATTCACCCCCCTCCATCCAACTGAACTCACCTTGTAAGGCTACAGGTATGGCCTCTACCTGGATCTTTGTAGGAGTCTTCCATCCCAACTGTTCACAAGCTTCACACAGCACTTCAGTTACACCCTATATTAAACAGATGCATGCCATGGCAGAAATATGTAAACACGTTAGAATATGGAGTGTATGTTACACATCGCATGGCTGAATGCGCGCCCCATTTTTAAATCACATCATCTCACAGCTGTACCTAGCTCTCATCAGTCGGATGCTGAACTGAATGTTGGTAGTTGAAAGACAGTTAACTTGCTAACTTATCAGCGGTAGGTTGGTTGATGTGCTGTTTTAACTAACGTTAGCTCGCTTCCAAGCCGGCAAGCTTATACACCATTTCCATTTAGCTAGCTAACGTTACTCACCAGATCCTTGAAGGTCTTCAATTGTAGATCATTTTCAGCGATATTAACGTTACTGTTATCATCATTACTCGACTCTTCATCCTTTGCGTCATCTGTTTTTATCTCAACACTTTTCTTCGAGTCGTCCGCCATGCTTGTTTGCCAACGTGCCGTCTACGCTAAAGTGCGCATGTACGGAAATTGATAAGATTTCATGCTAGGATTTCTGGGACTTGATGTTCCCCGTTGAATTCATAAATCGTTCAAATTGCAATGTTTAGACCACATTCAGTTGTCAAACGTTGCAGATAGAAATGCCATGAATAGAGCTGATGTGATTCCTTAACCTAGTTCCTCCATCTAAATGTTCCAAAACGTTGCATCCTGCTGAACGAGCCTGTTCATCATGGTGGTTTATTAATTTCTAGTCTGACTTATGAAAATATACTTTAAAAAAAGATTGTACTGAAAATAGTTAATTGAGTTTAAGTATTTATTTAGTTGCAGGTCTAACCATTTCAGACAAGCATATGCACACTCATTTGGATTTTCCTACAAACACCTGACAAAACACCCCCCTTCTTTCTTTGAAATCCATCAAGTTTCTCAGTTCAACAATAAAATAAACATTTGACAGTCATAAAAAAACACTAGCTTTTTCACAAAGATTGAGCCAAATTATCATAGCCATGTACAGTAGGTTGGTAGGGAGGAGATTCTAGTCTCATTGTGAAAAACAAAGCCTTTCTGCTTCATTTAGAGATACCAATGTGTTTCTGAACAGCATCTGCTTGATGGTATCACTAACACTTTCTTCATGGCCCCTACTGTTCATTCCTTCTCAACACACCCACCCTTTTCACCCCGCAGCCCCTGTCAGTCTCAGAGGAGTCCCTCCATCTCCCTCATGAAGGCCTCATACATCTGGTCCTTGGTCTTCATGTTGGGCTGAGAGACTGGGCCCATCTGAGTAGGGTTGGCCGACCCCATGGGGGCAGCCATCGACTGCTGCTTCTGGCCTCCCACCCTTTCATCTCTTCTTCCTCTCTTTTCCATAGGCCCTCCTCCGCTCCCGGCCCCTTTATCCCTGCGCACCCTCAGCGCCGTGGGCACGAAGCGGGTGACCTCTGTCTTGGGGTTGATGATCTGGGGTTTGGCTGAGATGGTGGCTCCGCCACTCCCCTGGCCTGTTGCCAGATTGCTGCCTCCGGCTGAGATAGAGGTGATGTTGGCCCGCTTCTCGATGGTTGGTGCATGGTGGTGGCTGGTGGGGTTTGCGCCCGACGGCAGGGCACTTGTCCCCGGGGGAGGGGGCATCTGCATCCCTGGGCGCATGGACATAGGCATGGAGGGAGGGGGCAGCATGGAGGCATTTGGGTTGCTCTGGGAGCCATCTGGGTTGGAGCCGAGTTTCTGGCGGTGGACGATGCTGGGGGGAGCACTGAGGACGTTGGAGTTAAGCGGCGGAGGGAAAAGAGAGAGGGGAGGGGCGAGTTGGCGTGGGGGCCAGATCGTGGAGGAGGGGGGATACCTACAGAAAGGGAGAACAGAGGAGATTAGAGTGGGGGGAAATCCTGCTTTATTCCCATGCTTTGCTGCCCAAAATACATTTTACATTCATTTTAGCTTGAGGTATGTGCCATGTTGACATATATTTTTATTACTGTTAACTTTGGGTACTACTGCATAACTGTAGTTATGTTTAAAAAAAGATGTATGTTTTGACAATGTTCCGTGTTTAAGGAGAAGGGATAAAGTCGTGAAATTCCAATAAAAGGCACAAAAATACATCCACACATACCTGGGGGAGCTGGGGGAGGCAGTCTGGGTGGGGGTCCCCGGGGTGGAGGACCAGGAGGGAGACCTGGAGGGGGGCCTGGGGGAGGGCCAGGGGGACGACCTGGTGGGGGTCCAGGGGGCAGTAGCCGGGGCATCGGTCCCCTTGGACCACCTAGCATACCAGGCGGCCTCAAAAACGGGGGAGCACCTTAGGATGACAAACAAGACATATCACATCATAGTGCTTTGTTTAAGTAATTTGATAGTAATGAAGCAACTTCATACAAGATGACACTGTACTCCAATCATTACTACACATAAAACCAAATAACCTGGAGGAGGGCCGGGAGGCAGGCCAGAGGGCGGACCAGGAGGCCTCATTGGAGGAGCTGGGGGTGGTCCCAACGGTGGAGGCCCTGTTCCTGGTGGACCCTGCATGTGTAGAGGTGGTTGCTGTCCTCCCATTGGTCCAGAGGGTGGAGGCATGCGCTGATTGGGTATAAGATGAGATTGGTTGTCGCCTGGTGGTCCCCTATCCTCGATGTCGGAGTCGTCAGAGTCAGTATACTCCTCCTCAACTTCCTCTTCCTCCTCTTCTTCTTCAGGGATGGACTGCCCTGTAGACAAATAATAAAGGGGATGAGTGAGAAAGGGATGAAGGAAGAAATTATAACCTAGTTCCCATGGAGAAATCATCCTACATACAAACCTCTAAATTACGTCATTCTCCAAAATAGTGTCAACAATCCAATCATTCATCTGCATCATCAAGTCCTGCTGAAGTGTGGTAGTGGTGTTGTGTGCAGACTGAAGGAGATACAGTACCTGCCATCCTAAGCATCATAGCCTGCAGAGGAGTGATGGCCTTTTTCTTCTTCACAATCCTCTTCTTCTTGCTCTTCTCCCTGGGTGCTGAGGGGGGCATGTCTGCAAACCGCACACTGCGTCCTGCAAAACATATCACACAACCTTGTGTAAAACGCCATATCTGCGTTATCATTCTTTAAACTACAACACCAAGTAGTGCACAGACTTGAAAACTGAACCCAACACACTTGGGGTGATCAAGAAAGCACATATGCGGATAGGGCTCTGCCTCTCACCTGCATGTCTGTCCCCTCTGTCCTCCTCTCTGCCCTTCTCTCTATCGTCCTCCATCATCCTCTTGTCAACCTCGCCTCCGTCATCCCTCTCTCCTTCACTGTCTTCTTCAGAGTCGCTGTCGTCTTCCTCCCCATCGTCTCCATCGCTCTCGCTCCCACTGTCCCTCTCTCCTCCCATCAGCATAGTGTCCATGGCTTTCTCCATGTCAGAGGCCTGGTTGGACGGATCTGGTTGTAGGTAGAGAAAGGTGGATTTGGATGAGAAAGTAGAATGAAGCATATTTATTCCTCCTGATCCCATGTGCAAACAAGCAGTAGTGAGGTGTGTGTGCAGTACCTGCGTCTGCTGCGAACTGGGCCCTGCGTGAGGCGTACAGTGCCAGGACCTGAGACGGTGGGGGGCCAGGTGGGGGACCCGGGGGTTTCCTACCAGGGGGTAACCGAGGGACGCCTGCCACCGCTGCAGACATGGAGGCACTGATCCCCTTACTGAGAGAGAAAGAGAGAGTGTTTACAGAGCAGCTGGTAGGGTTGTGGTATGGTCCATAGGAATGATACTGAGACAGTACTCTAAATTCAGGGGAGTGCCCACCTAAACGAGGAGCCCTTCTTCAGGATGGAGGGAGGCTGGGCCCCAGGCAGGGGGATGTCCTGGATCAGGATGCTGGAGGGGGCGTGGGGCATCTCTGGGAGTGGGATGCTATCCACCTCCACCAGTTCAGCATTCTAGTTGACAGAGCGAGGAAGAGAAATAGTGAGTAGTGAACAACAGCAAAAAATTATGACATGATCTCAGCACTGCTCGGTTTATCTGTGCAATTCATACATGTTCATCAGCATAGCATACACACCTTGACTGAGTCGAAGTAGAGTGACAGCTTGCCGCGATTGCTCTCATAGTCCAGCTCCAGTTTGCGTAGCTCCTTGTAAGTGTCTGGGTTCTCTCTTTCGTACAAACGTACGATGCGCTCAAACGTCTCCCGTAGCTTCTTCCTCTTGTCCCTCAGCACCTTCTCATTCAGCAGTGGCTGCTGCACAGGGTTGAACTCTGGCACAGGAAAAAACAGATAGAGAATGGATGTGAACAGGAGAAAAGAAAATGATTAGCAAGATCTTTTTGGAAGACAAATAACAAAACACACAATCTTGTTTAAAACCCGTTTGCAATGGCTCACCCATTTCATCCAGCTTCTCCATGTCTTTGATGATCTGTCTGGGGTCCTTCATCTTCAGTACAGCTGTTCTCACCATCATCCTCTGCTTCTTGTTCTGTGGCGCAGCAAAGAAGAACACAGTGAGATTTATAGACAGAATACAAAGTCAACCTGTCATTGACATTCAACTTGTCAGCCAAGGTCTTACCTTCTTCAGCTCCCGTTTCCTGGCCTCCTTCCCTGAAGAGGAAAAGGCACCGCATTAAGTTTGATGTAGAACCTGTTACCTTACAGCTCCTCTACGTTGATGCCTTTACTATTGTTCATAGTGCTGCTGAGCTCAATAAGACACTGAAATGATTTTCCTTTCACAGACATGGGATCCCCTGAAGCTTAAGTAACAATGGGTGACGACGGAAAGGATATGACGTTACTTACTGGCCTGGTCGGTGGGGTTCATGAACTTCCCACTCTTGGTGGAGGAGGTCGAACGTCGCCCCATGGTGATAGCGCGTCTCCTTCACCCTGCCAGGGAAGATACAGTATCAACTTATTGGAATCAGGAGAAAATATATAAGTTATACTTGTAAGATAGCTGCTGGGATGGTGTAAATACAAATATTACACACTGCAATGTATATTCCAACCAGGAGCCCCAGCCTGCTCTGCTCTTGCTGAACAAATTTTTTTTTTTTTGTGTGATTCCTAACCAATGGCTGCGCTGTGTAGACCTACGGTGGCAGTTCAGAGGGAGAGTTTTTGAGCTTCTTCCCCCCAAAAAATGCACCCTTGCGCATGAACAGTGTTTCCCAACCCTGGTCCTTGAGTACCTACAATAGTACACATTTCTATTGTAACCCTGGACAAGCATACCTGATTCAACTTGTCAACTAATCATCAAGCCCTCAATGATGTGTGTTTGTCAAGGGCCACAACAAAACAGTGTACTGTTGGGAGTATTAGAGGACCAGGATTGGGAAACACTGCTATAGCCTATCTTCAGTTAAGTTTGAGAAGGAGAGCGCAAAGATGACAAGGCTGGAGGTCAACTTTTATAGCTTGCTACTACTATAAATTATTTGATTAAAAACTAAATGTTTCTTGCCCATGATGTAGGCCTATTTATCAGAGTTATTGACAACTCAATAAGCCAGATTCGAGTAACTTACATTGTGGTGCTGAAATGAAGCAATCAATCGGAAATGGACAGCTCATGGTGCTGAAAGCAGGCAAATTCAAATAGGCATAATTCATTTCAACAGTCTTAATTTGAATTAGTTTACTAACAAGAGGGCTTTGTGTTGGAGCCTATTTAACAAAAAAATAAGAGGTAGGCCCACCTGGTTGGCAGACTAACTTAGGCTATAGGCTGCTATGTCAATAGATTTGTTGGTCAATTCCACCATCCACTCTTTAAATAACAGCACTTCACTGACAAGGAGGCTAAGTTAAAACCAAGACTCAAATTGATGGGGTATGGAGATGGTATGCCGTAGGCCTGCTTTTTATTAAAGAAAATTGCAAAAAAGAAAAAACAGATCTGATTATATAAAGTGATCTATAGCAGCGCTTTGGTGCGCTTTATGCTAGAAACAAGCTGTAAAATATCCAGGAAAGACATGATTCCGATGCATATGGGGATATCATTGTTTCTAGCATAAAGACAAAAAATGTCCTTTGCTTGGGAAGTAATCGTATTCTGTCACTACCAATTGATTAAGTTATTCACTTTCTATACAATATAAGATGTTTAAACCCAGACAGCTTTTAGGTAAACGCTTGTGACCTTCTCTCGTTGGGTTGAGCTACAGAAGAAGAATGGCGAGCAGTTAAAGCTGCCATTTTTCTGCGTCGGTCTACTCTGCCTGGGGTGATAAGTTAGGCCTAACTTTGGAAAGCACCATGCTCAGATTCCTAATGAGGTCTCAGATTTTATTATTTGCAAACAGGGGCAGTTTCATTGCAAACAAGACATTTATTTGGCATTGGATTAATATGACGAGATAAACACACAGGCATATGTTCATTCTTAGCCTGTAATTTTGGAAAATGGTACGGTATTAAACAAATATTCATGTAAGGCTCTGGTCTGTCCAATAAGTGAGGGTAGACGGTAGCCATGTTCTCTGCTATCCACTTTGTTTTCATTATTATCTTAGGTATAGGGGAGGGTCACTCGTTTTTTGCGTTCAGGGAGGGTTTAGGTCAAATATATTTTGCTCTAGGGAGGACCATCCATTTTCATTTCAGAGAGGTCCTTTTTATAAATAACGTTCACTCTCTTGCTGCGATTAAACCAATAATGAATTGCCTTTTGACATTGTGCTCGGAAACATACTTGTACATACAAGTTCGTCTCCCAGCACAATGTCACAAAACAATTATTGTTTGAATAGCAGCTAGTCAGAAGTATACGTTAACTAGTCCAAACTAACAACTAACGTTAGGTAAATTAGCTAGTAAAGCTGTACCAGTTCTAATGTTAGCTAGGCATAGATAATGCAAATACTCGCCAATATTAATTTTCTGAAATGTTAAATAGTTAGCTAGCTAGCACATATTGTAACCAACGGTAGCTATATCACCAAAGTCTGCAGGTTTCACATCAGCATAACGTTAGCTAGCTAAATTAGCCAATCAACTAGCTCGATGAACAGGTAACGAAAAAGCTAACTTGAATTGGCTCTACCTTTATCCACGTGCAAACTGTGGGCAGTGCGCCTTTCCCCTCTCTTACTTTCCAATCGGGTGAATTGTCAACTATAAATGCCGTTGCCTGTATCAAACTAATGTATGTGATACCCTTTTAGATCACACTGACACAAACGCTTTTGGCTAATTGATGCCGTCCACCATGTTTTGATTGCCGCGAGCTAGGGCGGAAGTCTCGTGTGAGATAAACCGGAAACACCAAAAAAGAAGGTCAAACTAAATACGCTCAACCCCCCCAGTGGCTGACCTAGTAGACTGCAGTTTTGCACTCAAAGTCTTTGCTTCATGTCTGCAGTTTTGGGTGAACCTGCAACCTTTGCTACTGCTACTGTTACGAATAGCCTACGCTTCAACCAAGTTCTCTTGCAGGTGAGTGAGTGCCTTTTGCATTTTATTATACATTATTTTGAGGGTAGAATGGCCAGGTTAAACTAATCTTAAGGCAAGATGACCTTACATACAGTTGAAGTTGGAAGTTTACATTCACCTTAGTCAAATACATTTTCACAATTCCTGACATTTAATCCTAGTAAAAATGCCCTGTTTTAGGTCAGTTAGGATCACCACTTTATTTTAAGAATGTGAAATGTCAGAATAATGGTAGAGAGAATGATTTATTTCAGCTTTTATTTCTTTCATCACATTCCCAGTGGGTCAGAAGTTTACATACACGCAATTAGTATTTGGTAGCATTGCCTTTACATTGTTTAACTTGGGTCAAACGTTTTGGGTAGCCTTCCACAAGCTTCCCACAATAAGTTGGGTGAATTTTGACCCATTCCTCCTGACAGAGCTGGTGTGACTGAGTCACGTTTGTAGACCTCCTTGTTCGCACACGCTTTTTCAGTTCTGCCCACACATTTTCTATACGATTGAGGTCAGGGCTTTGTGATGGCCACTCCAATACCTTGACTTTGTTGTCCTTAAGCCATTTTGCCACAACTTTGGAAGTATGCTTGGGGTCATTGTCCACTTGGAAGTCCCATTTGCGACCAAGCTTTAACTTCCTGACTGATGTCTTGAGATGTTGCTTCAGTATAGCCACATAATTTTCCATCGTCATGATGCCATCTATTTTGTGAAGTGCACCAGTCCCTCCTGTAGCAAAGCACACCCACAACATGATGCTGCCACCTCCGTGCTTAACGGTTGAGATGGTGTTATTTGGCTTGCAAGCCTCCCCCTTTTTCCTCCAAATGTAACAATGGTCTTTATGGCCAAACAGTTTTATTTTAGTTTTATCAGACCTGAGGACATTTCTCCAAAAAGTATGATCTTTGTCCCCATGTGCAGTTGCAAACCGTAGTCTGGCTTTTTTATGCCGGTTTTGGAGCAGTGGCTTCTACCTTGTTGAGGGACCTTTCAGGCTATGTTGATATAGGACTTGTTTTACTGTGGATATAGATACTTTTGTACCTGTATCCTCCAGCATCTTCACAAGGTCCTTTGCTGTTGTTCTGGGATTGATTTGCACTTTTCGCACCAAAGTACGTTCATCTCTAGGAAACAGAACGCGTCTCCTTCCTGAGCGGTATGACAACTGCGTGGTCCCATGGTGTTTATACTTGTGTACTATTGTTTGTACAGATGAACGTGGTACGTTCAGGAGTTTGGAAATTTCTCCCAAGGATGAACCAGACTTGTGGAGGTCTACCATTTGTTTTCTGAGGTCTTGGCTGATTTCTTTAGATTTTCCCATGATGTCAAGCAAAGAGGCACTGAGTTTGAAGGTAAGCATTGAAATACATCCACAGGTACACCTCCAATTGACTCCAATGATGTCAATTAGCCTATCAGAAGCTTCTAATGCCATGACATCATTTTCTGGAATTTTCCAGGCTGTTTAAAGGCACAGTCAACTTAGTGTATGTAAACTTCTGACCAACTGGAATTGTGATACAGGGAAATATAAGTGAAATAATCTGTCTGTAAACAATTGTTGGAAAAATGACTTGTGTCATGCACAAAGTAGATGTCCTAACCGACTTGCCAAAACTATAGTTTGTTAACAATACAATTGTGGAGTGGTGGAAAAAACAAGTTTTATTGACGCCAAACAAAGTGTTTGTAAACTTCCGACTTCAACTGTGAATACGAACATTGGCAGTGATGACCAAGTTAAATGCCCCAGCATTGGGATCATTTATGCAATTGAACAGGTAGATAGATATGTTTGTTCATGCAATATAAAATGCAATGTAGTCTAAATGTTTTCAGCTGTCATAGATGTTTTATATTCATGAAGGTGCTGAAGATCTGTACATGTAACTTTGCTCTTTCAATATTTCAATAAACAAAGTCAGTAATGTCAAGCCAATGGAACTTTTTGCTCCACTATAGTTGCTCCACTATTTTTGTATCAAGGTCTTTACCAGCCTTTGATACCACAGAGGTCATTTCTTCAGGTCTCCGTTAGTGTGTAGCCTAATCTGTTTCTCATTTGTTCCCTTTAGGAAATGACAGATCTCACACAATGTATCATGTTATAACATTGTTAGAATATTATTATGTAATATGAAATCATTTTATGAAAGACACATTGTTTAGATATTTTTGTTGACCATGCTACACTACAGAATATTACCAAATAGTTATCTTGATAACTTCCCATTGTCCTCTTTCTCTCTTTCTCTCTCGCTCTCCCTCTAACACCGTATCAATTTATACTTCATTGATTTATTCAGATGTTTCACCCTCAGAACATTACACCTACTTCTCTCCAAAAAGCCTTGCAGAATAGAAGTTGGTTTGTGGAGTGGGTTGACATCTAGTATGGGATTGGTCCATAGAATTCGGTGTAGGCAGCAATGATCCCAGCTGTGTCCATCATGTTCTCACACCAGTAGTTCAGCTCACACACCTCCCTCAGACTGGGAATGAAGGGGTTGGGCAGTTTCCATAAAATAAGAGGAAGAGGTGAAAGAAGAAAGGGGGAAGAAAAAAAACCAGATGAAAATCTACACATTATCCAGTGTGAAGAAAGAGGCTTTATATAATTAACATTTCACTCTATAACAACAGGAAATTCCCTGAATATTTGCACACATTTCATCTTAAATGAATCTTAAATTAAGTGGAAATGATGCTTGTTCCCATACAAACATTGATTAACAGCAAAACACATACACTGAGTGAACAAAACATTAAGAACACCTGCTCTTTCCATGATATAGACTGACCAGGTGAATCCAGGTGAGAGCTATGATCCCTTATTGATGTCACTTGTTAAAGCCACTTCAGTCAGTGTAGATGAAGAGGAGAAGACAGGTTAAAGAGGGATTTGTAAGCCTTGAGACATGGATTGTGTATGTGTGAAATTCCGAGACTGAATGGGCAAGACAAGCGATTTAAGTGCCTTTGAACAGGGTACGGTAGTAGGTGCCAGGCACACCGGTCTGTGTCAAGAACGGCAACACTGTTGTTGTTTTTTTACACTCAATAGTTTCCAGTGTTTATTAAGAATGGTCCACCATCCAAATTACATCCAGTCAACTTCACACAACTTATGACACCTTGTAGAAAAACAACCTTGTGTGCCAGGCTATCAGATGACAGACAGGGGACAACAGAACAGTACTGTACCTCTCCAGCTGAGTGGGACAAGTCTGCAAGGGCAGTGCCGGCTCTCTTCTGTCGCACCAAAGTGGAGGCCAGGTCCTTCTTAACAAACACACCTGTAAGGTCATAGAACATATTCACTTTTTAAAACGAGAGAAATATAAACAAGTGTAATCCCACTGCACTTAGAATAACCATGTTCAGTGCATCTACGACTGGTCATCAACATTACAGTACACACAATCAGACTCCTGCCATTCTGGTACTAATTATCCTAGTGATGTTTCTTACCCACTCTTTTCTCACTAGCAGGCTTTGAGGCAGTGGTGGTAGAGGAGTCTATGTAGACAGGAAACACTATTGTACATGATTAATCATCTCGATCTGAAAACACAACTACAACATTATAAATTGTTTACATGTTTTATTTATTCTTTAACATTTATATGAAGTTTAATTATTTATTTGACTATTTTCCTTATTCCATTTATGCTGAAATCCTAAAAAGAGTTGCACATTTTGCACAGGTGCAAAACCTTGACTAACGCTGTCGCTCTATCTCTGCTCTTACCTCCCATAGAGTGGCACACACATGCCAGAGCAGAGAGGTCAAGGATGGCCAAGGTCTTCATCTTTCTCTTTGCTGTTTGGTTCACGATCTGGACGATCAACAAGTATGAGATTTAGACTGTTCTGTCTTGCTTGTCTCTCTCACCAGTACAAGAACACACACTCAGTTTATAGTTATGACCCTCACAATATCTTGAGTTGTGATTGGATGAGGAATCATGTATCATACACTCACAAGCAACAGCAAATGTACACTGGCACCTTGAACAGATACACACACACACACACACACACACACACACACACACCCTGAATTCTCAAATAATTGTTGCATATATTCTAAACATTCGAAAAAACATTCTACATTTATGCTTCATCATATTTTTTGGTGAGGTCATGCTTTAAAAAAAACGTCTTTTTTTTTTAAACCCCATGAAAAAATATTGTTACACCTTTTATACTTAACTGTTGTAAAAACATATGTACATGTCTCTAATAATTCCCACACCTACAGTGGGGGCCGAAATGTACACCCTTGATGAAGATGAAATTAATAATTATTTTACTGAGTTAAATTGTATGCTCCAAAAATGTGGAAATTAAATAATTATATTACTGAGTTAAATTGTATGCTCCAAAAATGTGGAAATGCTATTATTTTATACTAATACACAGTGGTGGAAAACGTACCTAATCGTAATACTTGAGTACAAGTAGAGATATCTTAATAGAAAATGACTAAAGTAAAAGTGAAAGATATCCATTAAAATACTACAAATACAACATTTGGTTTTGGTTTTAAATATTGGTTTTAAATATACTTAAGTATCAAAAGTAAATGTAATTGCTAAAATATACTTAAGTATCAAAAGTAAAAGTATGAATAATTTTACATTCCTTATATTATGAAGCAAACCACACGGCACTATTTCAAATTTTTTTTTACGGATAGCTAGGGGCACACTCCAACACTCAGACATAATTTACAAACATAGCATGTGTGTTTAGTGAGTCTGCCAGATCAGATGCAGTAGGGATGACCAGGGGGGGTTCTCTTGATAAGTGTGTGAATTGGACAATTTTCCTGTCCTGCTAAGCATTTGAAATGTAACAAGTACTTTAGGATGTCAGGGGAAATGTATGGAGTAAAAAGTACATTATTTTCCTTAGGAATGTAGTAAAAGTTGTCAAAAATGTAAATAGTAAAGTAAAGTAAAGATACCCAAAACAACTACTTAAGTAGTACTTTAAAGTATTTTTACTTAAGTACTTTACACCACTGCTAATACAATTCTTCAGAGAAAGAGATTTTGTAATACAAGTAATACTTTTTTTCTCAAAAAGATAGGGGTCAAAACTATTGACATCCCTGTTTTCAGTACCTTTCAATACCTCACCTTGCTAGGATAATGGCAATGCATTTTTTAATGAGTTGGAAAACATATTGGGAGGGATCTTAGACCATTCCTCCATACATAATCCTTCCAGATCCTTGATATCCTTCATCTGTGCTTATAGATTGACAGCAGCATACCACCCTGCATACTACTGCTGGCTTGCTTCTGAAGCTAAGCAGGGTTGGTCCTGGTCAGTTCCTGGATGGGAGACCAGATGCTGCTGGAAGTGGTGTTGGAGGGCTGGTAGGAGGCACTCTTTCCTCTGGTCTAAAAATAAAATATCCCAATGACACTGCCATGTGTAGGGTGCTGTCTTTCGGGTGGGATGTTAAACGGGTGTCCTGACTCTCTGAGGTCACTAAAGATCCCATGGCACTTATTGTAAGAGTAGGGGTGTTAACCTTGGTGTCCTGGCTAAATTCCCAATCTGGCCCTCAAACCATCACGGTCACCTAATAATCCACAGTTAACAATTGGCTCATTCATCCCCCCCCCTCTACCCTGTAACTATTCCCCAGGTTGTTGCTGCAAATGAGAATGTGTTCTCAGTCAACTTACCTGGTAAAATAATGGATAAAAAAATAAAGATTGCCCTCTTCTTTTCAAACCACAGAGTTTCTATGGATATCAAGTCTTGAGAATGAGAGGACCATTCCAAAATGTTGATTTTGTAGCCAATTAACCATTTCTTTGTGGATATTGACGTGTGCTTGGGGTTATTGTCTTGCTGGAAGATCCACTTGCTGCCAAGTTTCAACCTCCTGGCAGAGGCAACCAGTTTTGGGCTAAAATGTCTATGTACTGGGTAAAGTTCATGATGACGTTGACCTCAGCAAGGGCCCCAGGACCAGTGGAAGCAAAATAGTACCATAACATTCAAGATCCACCACCATATTTTACAAAGAGCTCTATTTTCATGTCATCTGACCATAGCACTGACTCCAATACAAGTGCCAATGCTGTTTAGCAAACTCCAGGCGTTTACATTTGTTGGATGACATGAAAATAGAGAATGAAAATGTCCCAATTTTTTTGTTGCATACAATATAGCTCAGTATTTGAATTATTTATTTTATACAGGCATTTTTGCTCATCTTTATCAAGGGTGTCAATAATTTCGGACCCCACTGTATAAAGACAACACTCCTTTAAATGTGCAGTACCACCAGACAACCTCAAGAGGTCCGAGTTTTACAGCATGCCCACACGACATCCTATTCAATCCACTAACTAACTACTGGTTGATAAAACCATATGATACTAATCGAACAAGAAGAGAAACCGACATCCGTCATTATGTGACAGACTTTTGATCAGAGGTTTTGCTTTTTTATAACAAACCACAGTGATTTCCTATATGAAGAAACTGAAAGCAATTTTTAGATTGATTGTTGATTGTACATTCATTCACCAGTAATACACATATTATGGTATATCCAGTGCCTGTATGGAGCATTGATAGGCATATAAAAACTAAAACACATAAATTGTTCAACTACTGAAGTAGAACAAAATTCTATTCTATTCGGCTCCATTCTATTCTGCTCCATTATTTTCTATTCTGCTTCATTCGATTCTATTCTGCTCCATTATATTATATTTTGCACCATTCTATTCTATTACTTGTTGCCTTTTCCCCACTCATGTTCAACTTCTTAAGTAGCACATTATTGCTTGACAGCATTGCAGAATGTAGAGACCTCTATATTTTGCTCTCTCAGTTTCTTTCCAAATCGGACTTCTGGGCCTTGACAATGTGGGGTGTAATTTCAGCGTCTGGGTAAGTGCTGATGTCGTTCCTCGATGTAGAGACAAAGTTCAGAAATCTATCCTAGCAAAGCCTTCATTATGAACATTTTGGTTCTGCGGAATCACAAAAAAACATCAATGTGACTGCCTGTTCGTGGGCAGTGGTGGAAGAAGTACCCTATTGTCACACTTGAGTAAAAGTTTAGATACCTTAATAGAAAGTTACTCAAGTAAAAGTGAAAGTCACCCAGTAAAATACTACTTGAGTAAAAGTCTAAAAGTATCTGGTTTTAAATGTACTTAAGTATCAAAAGTAAATTGAATTGCTAAAATATACTTAAGTATCAAAAGTACAATTATAAATAATTTTAAATTCCTTATAATAAGCAAAGCGGAAGGCACCATGTTCTTATTTTTAAAATGTACGCATAGTCAGGGGCACACTCCAAATCTCAGACATTATTTACAAAAGATGCATTTGTGTTTAGTGAGTCCGCCAGACCATAGGCAGTAGGGATGGCCATGTGTTCTCTTGTGCGTGAATTTCATAATTTCCCTGTCCTGCTAAGCATTGAAAATGTAGGGAGGACTTTGGGTTGTCAGGGAAAATGTATGGAGTAAAAATAACAATATTTTATACGGGAATATAGTGCGGTAAATAAAATAAAATAATATAAATAATATAAAATAATATAAATAGTAAAGTACAGATACCCCCCAAAAATGACTTAAGCAGTACTTGAAAATATTTTTACTTAAGTACTTTACACCACTGTTCGTGGGTGTGCCATGGCCAGATCCAGTGTGATGCTTGTGTCTCTCTCATCTTCTAGAGACTGACATTCACTGTGTTCAGATGACCTCTGGTTCTTATGGTACGGAGAGGAGCTGCATTTTGTCAACAAAACCAGTGACCAGCTGACTACTTATTTTTGTATGTGACCTGGGAATTTGTATTTTCTATTGATACCATTGATGCTCCCATTTACAAAAGTTAGGGAAAAAATTACCAAAAATATATACATTTACATTCCAAAAGTGGAAGATGTCACGAGTCCGACCGAGGGTGGCTTCCCTTCCCGGTCGGGTGGCGCTCGGCGGTTGTCGTCACCGGCCTATTAGCTGCCACTGATTGTCTTTCCTCCCCCTCCTTGTATGTTTATTGTTAGCACCTGTTCGTGAATCATTAGTTGGGCTTTATTAGACAGCCGGCCCGCCTGTTTCTTTGTGCGGGATTAATTATTGTGACCTTCGGTTATGTAGTAGAGGAACGTGTTTGTTCCTGGTTGTGTATTCTGCTGTACTATTTTTGTCCCCCGTGTTTGGGGCATTTTGGTTTTGAGCACCCAGTGTTGCGTTAGTGCATTAAAGAGCACAGTATTGCACTCTCTGTTTCCTGCGTCTGATTCCACACCCACGACACCCGGAGCGTTACAGAAGATGAGGCCATACAAACTACTGGATTATCAAACAAATAGTAACTGACTGAACATAATTTACATTTACAGTTTAAAAACAGGTGCAAACTTTGTCATGCTGGTGCAAAAATGTAGCTTCCGTTGGCTTTTATTGTTTCAACACTACATTTTTCTGATTTGTTGCTACCACACTGGTCAAACTGGGACAGCTACTAGCGTTCACACATCTGCTCCCTATTCAAAATACTATTCAGCTGAAATTTGGCAACACGTGGAACCAAATGAGGTGGAATTCTATAGCCCACAAGTAAGGTTACTAAGCCTCTCTGAGGAATAGCGTGACACCATAGGATTTAGACAATGAATGTAAGAAACTCTTCAAAAACACTTTTTAATACATATAAATACATATGGGTTAGACAGAGACTGTTGTCTTAGTGTGGATGGAAAAGGGGAACAATGGAGGTGGGTGTGAAGCTAATCTTCACAAACACAGATTTCTGAAAGCAGTTCTTCTTTGAGGGTGTGGTGATTGTGAGTAGGCTATAAAGTTATACAATAAATGGCGCTTGAATTATATAAATGCGCAAGATTATTGGATCACTATATACGTAATTGATTTACTGATATGTTTTCATATATTTGTCACATCTCTTTCACTGTTACATCACCGAACCAATATCCTGTTACGTAATGTCAGAGTGTGTTGAATGAGCGTACAGTAAATCAATAGCAGGAATAATTGCTATGATAAGATGGACAGGGACTCAGAATCCATGGCTCCCCGTCGTGCCTGGATTCCTGGCTCCAAAATATCTCTGATAGGCCAGCTGGTAACCATAGCGATGGGCAAAGAAGCGACAGGGAGAGTAGTCCTCACATGTCTCTGTGCGCCTCTCCGCTGGAGACTTCATTGTTCTGAAACACAGACACAAGTCAACTACAATCACAGTCAACCATTATGAAACACAGATAAACAAAGAACACACAGTGCCTTCAGAAAGTATTCATATTCCTTGACTTTTTACACATTTTGTTGTGTTACAGACAGAATGTTTTTTAGAAATGTTAGCAAATGTATTGATATTTAAATACAAAAATAACCATTTACATAAGCATTCACACCCTTGAGCCAATATATGTTAGAATCAGCTTTGGCAGCGATTACAGCCGTGAGTCTTTCTGGGTAAGTCTCTAACATGCTGACCAGATCGGACACGTCGTGCGCGAGCGTCGCAAAATAAATGTACAAATCCATGTTATTCAATTATTGCAACCACACTGATTACGCTGAAAGTTCTGCCTCTCCTATCTCCTCATTGGTTTATAGAAGCAGGTACCCACGTGCCATCTCCTCATTGGTTTATAAAAGCAGGTACCCACGTGCCATCTCCTCATTGGTTATACCCACGTGGGTGATTTAAAGACTAACTGTTTTGCCAGTAGTCGTGGTAATACTATGAAAGTTTAGTTGCAATCACCATATAAGTTCAACTATGAAAAAGCCTGGAAGGAGGAGAGATGACTAGAAACGATTTGGTTGGCCGTTTCATGTGTGGATTAATTTGTCGGAGTAGAGGACCTTGTGCATTTCAGGTAAAATAACAACTCGATGTTTATATCCCAGGACAAATTAGCTAGCAACAGCAAGCTAGCTAAATAGTACAAATTAGCTAGCAAGTGCAAGCTAACTAGCTAAATTGCCATACATGTTTAATGCTTTTCGACCTGTCCCCAAATTAATGTAATTGTTTCAGAGTTTGTTTTGATATTTTAACCTGCGTGTCGTAATCGCGTTTGGTGTAGGGGGACAAAATACATTTATTCACGATAGCGCACGATGGCGCACACGCACAGCCTGTTTGGGTTCCGTGTAAGAGCTTTGCACACCTGGATTGTACAATATTTGCCCATTATTCTTTTCAAAATTCTTCAAGCTCTGTCAAAATAGTTATTGATCATTGCTAGACAACCATTTTCAAGTCTGGCCATAGATTTTCAAGCAGATTTAAGACAAAACTGTAACTCGGTCACTCAGGAACATTCACGGTCTTCTTGGTAAGCAACTCCCGTGTAGATTTGGCCTTGTGTTTTAGGTTATTGTCCTCCTGAAAGGTGACTTAATCTCTCAGTGTCTGGTGGAAAGCAGACTGAACCAGGTTTTTCTCTAGGATTTTTTTTCCTGTACTTAGCTCCATTCCGTAAATGTTTTTTTTTAATCCTGAAAAACTTCCCAGTCCTTAATGATTACATGCATACCCATAACATGATGCAGCCACCACTATACTTGAAAATACAGAGAGTGGTACTCAGTAATGTGTTGTATTGGATTTGCCCCCAAAATAACACTATGCATTCAGGACAAACAGTTAATTGCTTTGTTTTGCAGTTTTACTTTATTGCCTTGCAAACAGGATGCATGTTGTGGAATATTTGTGTTCTGTACAGACTTCCTTCTTTTCGCTTTGTCAATTAGGTTAGTATTGTGGAGTAACTACAATGTTGTTGATCCATCCTCAGTTACTCCTATCACAGCCATTAACCTCTGTAACTGTTTTAAAGTTACCATTGGCCTAATGGTGAAATCCCTGAGCGGTTTCCTTCCTCTCCGGCAACTGGGTTAGGAAGGACGCCTGTATCTTTTGTGGTGACTGGGTGTATTGATACACCATCCAAAGTGTAATTAATAACTTCACCATGCTCAAAGGGATATTGAATGTGTGATTTAATGTTTTTTAAGAAATACCAATAGGTGCCCTTCTTTCCGAGGCTTTGGAAAACCTCCCTGATCTTTGTGATTTAATCTGTGTTTGAAATTCCCTGCTCGACTGAGGGACCTTACAGATAATTGTATGTGTGAGGTGAGGAGATGAGGTAGTCATTCAAAAATCATGTTAAAACCTATTATCGTACACAGAGTGAGTCCATGAAACTTATTATGTGGCTTTTTTTAGCACATTTTTACTCCTAAACTTATTTAGGCTTAACATAACAAGGGGGTGAATAGTTATTGATTCAAGACATTTCAGCTTTGACATTATGGGGTATTGTGTGTAGGCCAGTGATCGTGTGTGTGGTACCTCCTGTATGTGCTGCCTCTTGATGGAGTGTTGTAGGCACTTCCCCTCTGTGGACTCTGTGGGTTGATGAATGAGTTGGCTCGGGAAGGGCTGACAAACACATCTGGAATGTCATGGAATTAAATAAAACCATTTTATTAGAAGAAATTACCCCCATCTCAACAGGAGCGGTCATACAGATTTCAGTGACAAAATCATATTGAATTCACTAAATGGCCTAGTTGGTCTGGAATTCTAAATCAGATGAAATAATATGAAAAAATGTACAAATATAGTGTTTTTATAATACATCAAATATGTGGGAATGTTTTACTGCCATAAGAATCTGAAGGTCTATCACCTTCAAAGGATTCCGTGCTTTCTTGAGAATCTGTGGAAAAGAAGGGGAAAGTTATCCGTGACTTATCACTGTAGATCACCAGGTTTACTAAAAAGATTCTGAATTGACGCAGCATTGATTTGTAGAAATGTACCGTAGCAGACGCAGAGAGAGATGGTGACAGACAGGGCCACACACTGGAGGAGAGTCCTCATCCTCACTCTGGCTGTCTGTCGGTCTCTTGGTCTGCTGGAGAGAAGACTGATGTTAAAATGTGTCATAATACCACCACGAGAGAAAGAAGGCATGGAGGGAGTGCATGACGTTACTGTACGTTAGGGACTGTGACAGCTATAAAACAAGTGAACTGATGGTAAAGAGTCTACATGGGTCTGTATGTGGGTTCATGTACATGTTAACGCAGCCATAAATCCATTGACTACACACTATTTCTCAATGTCAACAAAAAAATTCATATCTAGGCCTATACATTTATGTTTTTCCAGAGTAGAGGGCAAACAAACAAATTCCCAAAACCAATGTTATTTTTGTATGACTGGATGTTAGGGTCGCTTGTGATGTACAGACAGGAAGTACAGGGTTTCTATGGGCGTACAGTGCTGTGAAAAAGTATTTACCCCCTTTCTCATTTTCTCTAATATTTCTGATACTGAATGTGATCAGGTCTTCAACCAAAACCTGTTAGATAAAGGCAACCTGAGTGAACAAATAACAAAACAATTACATACTTATTTAATTTATTTCATAAATAAAGTTATGCAACACCCAATGCCCCTGTGTAAAAAAAGTAATTCCCCCCATACACTGAACAACTGGTTGTGCCACTTTGAGCTGCAATGACTCCCACCAAATGCTTCCTGTAGTTGTTGATCAGTCTCTCACATCGCAGTGGAGGACTTTTGGCCCACTCTTCCATGCAGAACTGCTTTAACTCAGCAATATTTGTGGGTTTTCAAGCATAAACTGAAAAGCCCTGTTTAAGCCGGGGGGTTCTAAGCTAATTTATGAATTGTTTTAAGATGACCATACCAAGGATTATTTAGCTTTTTGATTTTGAATTTTAAAACCCCTTAAGGTATCAAAGAAATATATAAAATTATTGGATGAAACATTGAATGTGTCATTACTGCTATTAGCCATTAGAAACACATTGAATAACAGATTCACTACATGGAACAACATATAGTCCCCCCAAAAATCTAAAGGAAGTTTGTTCTGAAGTGTCTGTCCTATAGCTGAGAGATCAGTAGTATCAGGAAACCATTTTTATTCATCCCCTTATTTTAGGCACTAAACTATCTCCATATATACTTCCATTAAACTGGTATAAACTGGTATTTGTAAACTTCTCTTTATCGAATATTAGGTTTTGGTAAGATCTGATAACATTCAGTATCAAAAATATGCAAAAATAGAGAAAATCAGAAAGGGGGCAAATACTTTTTCACGGCACTGTATATGGGTATACTGTAGTAACTAGTCAGTGCCATTGCTGAATGATGGGGGAGGGAGACAAACAGTCATAGTGCTGGAAGCAATAGAGCAGTGACACACACACACACACACACACACACCTAATCTTAACCAAAAAACCTAACCCTAAAACTAACCCTAGCTCCTAACCCTAACCCTGAACCTAATTCTAAACCTAACACTAATTTTAACCTTAACCCTAAACCCCCCAGAAATAGCATTTGACTGTGTGGGGACCAACAAAATGTCTCCAGTTGGTCAAATGTTTGTTAGTTTACTATTCTTGTGGGGACTTCGTCCACACACGCACGCACACACACACACACACACACACACACACACACACACACACACACACACACACACACACACACACACACAGTGACCTTGCCATGTTTTTGACACCTGTACAAATAGTCAACAAGACCCCAACCTTGCGAACAAAAACCCCCACATTCACCCACATCCATGTGCCCCATGGCAGACCCTCTCTGTCGCCTCCTGTGTTTGTAGGGTAGGATGACAACCTGGTACAACGCCCCTCCTTTACATACCCAATGGCACATGTCACCCCCCAGGCATGGGGCACAGCTGGCCCACAGGGAGGGAGCTCACAGACCTTACAGGCAAAAGGGTTATGAGGATATCAATGAGTGGGTGTGTGTGTGTTAGTGAGGTGCTGACAGCATCGTCTGCAGCGTTTTATGCGCGTATGAAGCCTGACGAACACACAGCAGGCCCTGAGACCCCCCCCCCAGGCCAGAATGTGCTCACCTCACTGGAAAAAAAACTTTACCATGCAGGATGCTACTAACCCACAGAACTGCACCACCAGGCTAATGACCCCTACTCACTCAGCACTCAGTAGCACATCAAATAAACTGAAGGCTGTACCCATGCATCTCACTGTATCACTATGTTTAATGGATCAAAGTCTGTATGTTTTGTTCTTTACAGTTAATTTTAGGCTGCAAAAAGTGACAGCCAATATTTACACCTAAACATTAACCTCCTTTATGGGATTTGATTTCTTTTGGAGTTAAATCAAAGTTACCAATATCAAATGTATATCTTGTTTTTAATATATTGTGGATAGTATATTGTTATGTAGCTATGAGATAGTTGTACTTACCCTAAGAAGATAGTTATGGTGTCAACTCTCTGGTAAAGTCTCTTTCAGAATCCCTCTCTCTCTCTAGGGATATTTCTTTATTCTGTTTAGCAAGGCTTTTATACTTTTATACTTCTTCTCCCCCCACCCGTCTGTTTCCCCCTACTCCCTCTTTCTCAGCCCTCCCTCTCTCTTTCTCCTCCCTTCTTCTTTCTATCAGCCCATTCCACCTCCTCAATCACACCACACTTAACTCACTCTCTCCCTCTCTCTTCTATAAACATACTCACACGTTTGCTGAAAAACAGATTATGGAAAGGTGGAGTGGAATGAAGCAAAACAGACAGGGTGTAAACAGAGAACGAGAGAGGGATGGAGGAGAGGAATAGAGAGGAAGACCAGTAGCGGAGTTACCTGCTCTATCACAGCTACCTGACAATATTTACTGCTGTTTACCAACATGACAGCATGGTATGAAAAGAGCAAGTAGCATACAAACTCCACACGGACTGACTCCACTATTTAGCATCAACACTTCCCAAAAATGTAATGTAGAACTTTCACTGTAGTGCCAGTCCTTGTCCTTTCATGTTTTTGACTGACAAAACAGTGTTCTTAACTGCATAGTGGGGTGATGCATTTATTATACTAATCATATATCTAGGGATATTTGAGTATAGTTCTACAGTTGTATGTAATAACCTCTTTAGATTTAAGCTCAGATGAGAATACAAATCCCTTATGCAATCTCACTTAAGGTTTCCTTATGTAACCTCACTTAAGGTTCCCTTATGCAATCTCACTTAAGGTTTCCTTATGTAACCTTACTTAAGGTTTCCTTATGTAACCTCACTTAAGTTGGAATGTTCTAGGAATAACTCAGTGAAACCAGACCTGCCCAAAGGGAAACAAACATAAGGTAAAGAGCCAGACAGATACAGTGCCTTCAGAAAGTATTCACACCCCTTGACTTTTCCCACATGTGATTGTGTTACAGCCTGAATTTTAAAATGTATCAAATGTAGATTTTTTTTTGTCAGTGGCCTACACACCATACGCATGATGTCAAAGTGGAATTATGTTTTTCGAAAAAGTTTACAAATCAATTTAAAAAACTAGCTGAAATGTCTTGAGTCAATAACTACACCTAAATAGGTTCAGGAATAAAAATGTGCTTAACAAGTCATGTAATAAGTTGTATGGACTCACTCTGTGTGCAATAATAGGGTTTAACATGGTTTTTGAATGACTACCTCATCTCTTCATCTCACACATACAATTATCTGTAAAGGTCCCTCAGTCGAGCAGTGAGTTTCAAACACCGGTTCAACCACAAAGACCAGGGACGTTTTTTCCCAATGCCTCACAAAGAAGGGCACATATTTGTGAATATCCCTTTGAGCATTAATGACACTTTGGATGTTGTATCCATACACCCAGTCACCACAAAGATACGGGCATCCTTCCTAACTCAGTTGCCAGAGGGGAAGGAAACCGTCCAGGGATTTCACCATTAGGCCAATGGTAACTTTAAAACAGTTACAGAGGTTAATGGCTGTGATAGGAGTAACTGAGGATGGATCAACAACATTGTAGTTACTCCACAATACTAACCTAATTGACAAAGCGAAAAGAAGGAAGTCTGTACAGAACACAAATATTCCACAACATGCATCCTGTTTGCAAGACAATGTGGCACATTACTGAGTACCACTCTCCATATTTTCAAGCATAGTGATGGCTGCATCATCTTATGGGTATGCTTCTAATCGTTCAGAACTGGGGAGTTTTTCAGGATAAAAAAGAAACAGAACGGAGCACAAAATCCAAGAAGAAAACGTGGTTCAGTCTGCTTTCCAACAATTGACCTTTCAGCAAGACAATAACCTAAAACAAGCCAAATCTACACTGGAGTTGCTTACCAAGAAGATAGTGAATGTTCCGGATTTGACTTAATTCTACTTGAAAATCTATGGCAAGACCTGGAAATGGTTGTCTAGCAATGATGAACAACCAGCTTGAAACAGTTTGAAAATAAATTTGGGCAAACGTTGCACAATCCAGGTGTGGAAATCTCTTATTAGGGTTTTCACATATAGTCCCCTTTAAAATAACCTATCTCAGTCCTCTTTAAAGTGAACTCTGGGGTAAAAAAAAGAAGCTAGATCTCAGTTCTCGTTGTATTCACACTGCCCTTGCCTTTGAATGAGGACTCAGCTGCCTGTTCACTGCCTGTTCACCCCGCTACCATCCAGAAGGCGAGGTCAATACAGGTGCATCAAATCTGGGTCCGAGAGACTGAAGAACAGCTTCTATCTCAAGGCCATCAGACTGCTAAACAGCCATCACTAACTCAGAGAGGCTGCTGCAAACATAAAGACTCACTAGTCACTTTAAACGATGTCACTTTAACAATGTTTACATATATTACATTACTCATCTCATATGTATATACTGTATCTTGTACCATCTATTTCATCCTGCCTATGCCACTCGGCCATCGCTCATCCATATATTTATATGTACATAGTCTTATTTCATCCCTTTAGATTTGTGTGTATTAGGTAGTTGTTGGAGAATTGTTAGATTACTTGTTAGATATTACTGCACTGTCGGAACTAGAAGCACAAACATTTCGCTACACTCACATTAACATCTGCTAACCATGTGTATGTGACCAATAAAATTTGATTTGAACTATTTTGCCTGTTCACTTCACCTATTTTGTGATCCAAATCCTCTTTGCATTCTCATTGCTATGTTTAGAAAGGAACCAAGATCTTTTTCCAACATTCCCTCAATGCACTGTGCAGGATAAGCCATTCCATCAGAATGTGTCATCGGACAGCTAGATATACTCTACCATATACCTTTCATTTTGGAAGCTAATAGATTGCATATAATTAAAAGGTGAGACATAATAAGTGTAATCAGAAGATACTATTAATATGCAAATATTATTGGTAACAGAATAAATAGCAGAATAATACATGCAGATTAAATAACGCTATAATTACAAATGTACACGCAATGTAGGCTACTGTCCCTTTAAGAGCTAGAATAGATTTTATACCCTATGTTTTTGTCTTCTCACACAATTCAAACCCCACAATCGAACGAACAGTTTATGAAGCTATCTTAACCTACAGATCACATAAAACAAATCATCTGAACTAAAAACTCCACACATATTTTGGAATGTCTGTGTATCCTTGACAATCGCTAAGCAATATCCAAAAACAGAATACGTTTTTTCCGCGCATCATTATTTTCTTTTTTTGTCACACCAATGTGAGTGTCTATGGCATGGTAGGTTAGTGTGTGGTGCGGGAATAATTACAAGCGAACCTGTGGAGCTTTGTGTTCACATTTCCCTAAAAAAGGGAATCGGACCACGGAATTCAAGCGAACCAAACTCAGACCACATCTCGAGGTGGTCTCAGTTCGGTTCTCTTCAGGGGCTCATTTGAGTGGTCTGAGTTCCTTTGGAGTGTTTGCACTGCACACAAAGTTAAGCAAACTGCACTAAGTTCACAAAAATTGGCTGAAAGGGACCAAGTGTGAAACACCCTTAATAGAGACTTACCCAGAAAGACTCACAGCTGTAATCGCTGCCAAAGGTGCTTCCAAAAACTATTGACTCAGGGGTGTGAATACTTATATAAATGGAATATTTCTGCATTTGAATTTCAACCAATTTTCAAACATGTGTAAAAACATTTTCACTTTGTCATTGTGAGGTATTGTGTGTAGATCAGCGATAGAGAAAACATCTATTTAATCCATTTTGAATTCAGGCTGTAACACAACCAAATGTAGAATAAGTCAAGGGGTATGAATACTTTCAAAAAGGCACTGTCAAAATTAAGGCAGGGGCGTAGGCACATGTTGTCAAACAGACATTTGGTGCTCTGGTTCATACAGGGTTAGTGATGTGGTCATATTAGGGTTACAACACTGGGCATGAGCGGTCGTGCTGAAGTTGAATATCTAATGGCAATATTAAAGATCCTATTTCCTTCTACAAACATCAACAGGAAGGAGAGAGGCTGAAAGAAAAGGGAGAGGGATCATAAGAGAGAGAGAAATGCAACAAGACAAACATGAGAGGGAGCATATGTGTGTATTTATGTTATTTTTGTCCTGCTTTCATTGATATTTAGATTGATTTAAGAGCTTTGGAACACGGCCCGATCATTACAATGCCAAGATAGTCTTGTTTGATGTAGATATTTTTTTCAAAGAAATCTAGGGGAGAGACAGAAAGACAGAGGCAGAAAGTTAGAGTAGGCGGGAAACGGAAAGAAACAGAGAAAGTGAGAGCATGGAAATATTGACACCGTAACCCAAAACATCAGGTCCCTAAACATTCACACTCAAGATAGTCTTCTCTCTCTATTTGAAGCTGTCTAACAGGTATAGGTGTACTTTGAGGCTCTATCAGCTGGTTTGCTGGCTAGTGGGAGAAACAGAACCCACACAAACACAACATTTGTGTTTTTCCAGCTATTTTTCCAACATATTTTTGTAATAGTCGTTGCTATGATTCACTGTCTCAAGTTATTAGAGGACAGTAGACACATTTAGCTGCAGACACATAGAAAATGACTCAATGAAATGAGGAAATACGAACAGTAAACAACAGTGTGATATTATGCCGTAGCTCCACCAATACGTCGTCCAGTGGGGGATGTTACGAGACTGAACGTATGCAGACATTACTTAAGACCGTCTCCCTATGAACCAACAATGGTCCCACTACTGTCCCAGTCCCTAGCTGGCCTGTGACAAGCCTGCATGGGCCTTGTGCAGGGTGGAGTGAAAGTTAGGTAAGTTACCTCTTCAATTCATCAGAACTGTAAAGTATATGCTCTCCAGGTTTAACATTTCAGCTGGCTCTTGTAGAATATGCATTCGTGACAGATACTTGTTATGCCAGAGTTGTTATTTTGATGTTTGCTATTTCTCCTCTTGCTTAGCCAATAAAGTATGTTTATTCAGTCCCACATCTCAGCAACAAACACGTCTCCTCTAACTGTCAGCGGGAAGGAGGAACAGGCAGCTAGCTGAACATTGCCAAATCCAAACATCTCTCTCTCCACTGCTCAACAGGTTATTACTTAAACACCAATTATAAATCATTTCCTGAATTAATTCATTGTGTTTCGTCTGCCATTCCCTTTGAAATGAATTGCTCTACATTTTCTTGTACACGCCCTTTGTGAATTATACCAAATAAAGGAGGAAAAACGTTATTACAGCAATATCTCTGTGCAGCTTTGTCAACAATTATGATAATACTTGTTTTCATAATATTTACCATAATGTGGTGTTCTTGGCTGTTTGGGCTCGCTAGACAACGGTTTGGATTCATAATACTTACCATAATGTGGTGTTCCTGGATGTTTGGGCTCGCTAGACAACGGTTTGGATTCATAATATTTACCATAATGTGGTGTTCCTGGTGTTCTTGGATTCATAATACTTACCATAATGTGGTGTTTGGGCTCGCTAGACAACGGTTTGGATTCATAATACTTACCATAATGTGGTGTTCCTGGACGGTTTGGATTCATAATACTTACCATAATGTGGTGTTCCTGGATGTTTGGGCTCGCTAGACAACGGTTTGGATTCATAATACTTACCATAATGTGGTGTTCCTGGATGTTTGGGCTCGCTAGACAACGGTTTGGATTAGACAACGGTTTGGATTCATGATTCATAATACTTACCATAATGTGGTGTTCCTGGATGTTTGGGCTCGCTAGACAACGGTTTGGATTCATAATACTTACCATAATGTGGTGTTCCTGGATGTTTGGGCTCGCTAGACAACGGTTTGGATTCATAATACTTACCATAATGTGGTGTTCCTGGATGTTTGGGCTCGCTAGACAACGGTTTGGATTTGACAACGAGACAGCATGTCTGTGTATAAGATACATGTGCAAGCTGTTACGGTTTATTCCAGGATGAGGTTAAATGTATCAATTAGTGGGGTCAGTCAAGGAGAGAGGTATACTTTGAAAAGTGTGTGTGTGCATGTGTGCGTACAGTATGTGTGTGTGAGTATAGTTCTGTCTGCATTCCACAGTTTAATCTGATAATATTCCTTGTTTGAGAGCACTATCCAACTTTCTCCTTTTAAGTAATCTCAGTCTCTCTTGCCTCAGTTCCCCCTACACTTCCTCAGTGCCAATACCAACAAACTGTCCTGCACAATGCCAACACTCATTCTACCCTGTCAGCAGTTTGAGGTAGGTACATACACACTCAGACATATCACATACCTAAACAGACAGTACAGTCACAAGAATATTTAACTACATCCTGGATTTAATCACACGTTTGGTACATTCACAAACACACACATTCACTGTAACAGAGATACACTGACACAAGACAGGATAACATGGTGTCAAATGTGAACAATACACACACAGAGACACATGCACACACACTGCACACAGACGAAATGGAGAAGTTTGGACACCTACTCATTCAAGGGGTTTTCTTTATTTTACTATTTCTACATTGTAGAATAATAGTGAAGATGTCAAAACTATGAAATAACACATGGAATCATGTAGTAAACAAAAAAGTGTTAAACAAATCTAAATATATTTTATATTTGAGATTCTTCTAAGTAGCCACCCTTTGCTTTGATGACAGCTTTGCACACGCTTGGCATTCTCTCAACCAGCTTCATGAGGTAGTCACCTGGAATGTATTTCAATTAACAGGTGTGTTCTAATGAGACTGCATGAATCAGGCCTTCATGGTAGAATTTCTGCAAAGAAACCCCTACTAAAGGACACCAATAAGAAGAAGAGCCTGGCTTGGGCCAAGAAACACGAGCAATGGACATTAGACCGGTGGAAATCTGTTCTTTGATCTAATGAGTCCAAATTTGAGATATTTGGTTTCAACCGCCATGTCTTTGTGAGACGCAGAGTAGGTGAACGGATGATGGTTCCGCACGTGTGGTTCCCACGTGAAGCATGAAGGTGTGATGGTGTGGGTTGCTTTTCTGGTGACACTGTCTGTGATTTATTTTGAATTCAAGGCACACTTAATCAACATGGCTACCACAGCATTCTGCAGCGACAAGCCATCACATCTGGTTTGCACTTAGTGGGACTATCCTTAGTTTTTCAACAGGACAATGACCCAAAACACACCTCCAGTATGTGTAAGGGCTATTTGACCAAGAAGGAGAGTGATGGAGTGCTTCATCAGATGACCTGGCCTCCACAATCACCGGACCTCAACCCAATTGAGATGGTTTGGGATGAGTTGGACCGCAGAGTGAAGGAAAGCAGCCAACAAGTGCTCAGCATATGTGGAAACTCCTTCAAGACTGTTAGAAAAGCATTCCAGGTGAAGCCGGTTGAGAGAATGCCAAGCGTGTGCAAAGCTGTCATCAAGGCAAAGGGTGGCAACTTTGAATAATCTCAAATATAAAATATATTTTGATTTGTTTAACACTTTTTTGGTTACTACATGATTCCATATGTGTGATTTCATAGTCTTGATGTCTTCACTATTATTCTACAATGTAGAAAATGTTTGTTTTTTAAATAAAGAAAAACCCTTTAATGAGTGTGTCCAAACTTTTGACTGGTACTGTACATAAAATTGCGCATTCACATACAGAATCGTGGCTTTCAAAAAAGGGTGTTGAATGCAATGATATGAAAGCAGAGGACAGGCAAACTCTGCCCTTTGCAATCTGTTTTAGAGGCAGGTCCTCAAACCAAATCCCCATAGTTATTGTTATGCATAACCACAAAGACTTAAATGCAACAGTCATCTATAAATAATTCTCTATCTTATACATTCACTCTCTCTCTCTCTCTCTTTTTCCTGCCTCAACACAACAGTACTTTTCTCCTCTTCCTTTGGCTATAGGCTCCCCACTAATTATCCACAACCAACTCTGAGCTCAGTTTGTCTTCTCTTTTTTGGAATCTATACTTTAACTTTATAGCTGAATTTCTCTGTCTATGTAGGGTATAACAGGTTTTATAATAATCCTAGTCCTGAACTTTATAGTTGAATTTCTCTGTCTATGTAGGGTATAACAGGTTTTATAATAATCCTAGTCCTTCTACCCCTCCTCATGTCTGAGTTAAACACCTGTAACTTTTACTGGGACACCTTCTCTCTTTCATATTTCCTATGATTTCTTGCTTTTCATCTATATTTGATCAGTCTCAGATTTAATTTAATTTTCCTCCCACACTTTGTGTACTCTCTGCCATCTGACACTCTCTCTCGCCCCCTTCCTCTCTCCCCCTCTCTGTCGCCCCTCCCTCTCTCCCCCTCTTTGACCCTCTCTCTCACCCCCCCCTCTCTCGCCCCTCACTCCCTCTGTCCGTCTGTGGTTTGTTGAGGTCTGTGTAATAACATGTGTTGAACCAATAACACAGCCAGTCCACAGACAGACAGATACACAGAGCACAGAGCACAGCAGGGATGTACTCAACAAACCCCATCAACTCCCTCTCTTTAGCAGACTCTCTCTATAGTTTAGAGATGGTCATGACAATGACATTGTATATGAACATGAGTGTGGACAGACTAACACAGTCATTACTTAGTGTAGTACTTCCGAGAACTGTTTAAGAATTATGAGATGTTGCATGTAAGGATTAACTATAAACATATATAATGTTTTTTAAGCATTTTACAGGTAATCAGTGAACTAGTTAACCCATTGAGATGAACTATGTTCAGGCCATATTCACTTGTGAATTAGACAGCATAAACCTATGGGCTGCATGTGAACTATATGACACCGTGAAGCTCTGATAATCTCATCCCTAATCTCTCATCTGTAGTTAGATGTAATGGTATTAAACCATTCACAGTCCCTGCTCAGTAGAGCTAGTCTGCCCTCTGCAGGTGGATAGTGGGAGGTGTCTGCATGTGATCAGTGGAACCTGTTTTGCAGACAGTCCCCTAGCGTACTTCTGTTGACACGGTTTTACTTTGAACAAGGATGCCACAGATGAGTAAAGTCTATGAAGGACAAGGACATTTGGACATTGTATAGCAATGTTTACAAAAATAAAATGACAGTAACATTTGGGAGAAATATAAATGGGTTGTAAAATAAAATGTATTTAGATCAGAGACAGACCTCAGATCTTAGGCAGATACACACAGAACAGATTCGTACAATATGCAGGCTATTTCAACACCATCCCTTTTGTTCTGAGCCTCTTTCATTTACGGTGGTTTTGGGGTGCTTGCCAATCCCATAATTCCTCGCTTGTGGCCTCATTTCCTGTCCGCATGCACCCTCCAGCTCCAACTCACCTACCCTCGCCAGGAAGATCACCAGCCAACAGGGCTTGGCACTTGGAGGCCCATGCCTACATAGCCCCATTGCCACGGCGACAGAAAGGTCCTACCTAGATGAATGGTATAGCAACATAATAATGACATAAACTAGGAATAATGAACTGCATATCACTGTTTCCCTATGAGTATTTCCATGCCGGTCTCTCTCTTCCACTATGAGTATTTCCATGCCGGTCTCTCTCTTCCACTATGAGTGTTTCCCGGCCTCTCCCTAATTGCCTGTATATCCTCCTCTCAGTTAACAGCTGTCAGTGACAATCTGAGAGTGGCTTAAAGGTTTTCCTCTCTGTTCACCATCTGATGCTTTGCCTCCCATCACTCCCTGTCACGTTTTAGGGTTTTCCTTTCTCTCCCTCTATCCTCATCGCATCTCTCAGCAACATTTCTCTCCTCTCTCTCTCTCTCTCTCTCTCTCTCTCTCTCTCTCTCTCTCTCTCTCTCTCTCTCTCTCTCTCTCTCTCTCTCTCTCTCTCACCCTCTATCTCGCTCTCTATCTCGCTCTCTTGCTCCATCTATCTGTACATTGTCAACAGTGTGGGTGTGACACTGAGAGTGAGACCAATACCACTGAACCCACAAGGCTGGACTGAAGTATGGGAGGAGGAGAAAATCTGGGGAAGTTCAATATAGACTCTCCATGAGCCAACAGTCTGAACATCCACTTAACCAGGGTTGGGGAGTCCGTTACATGTAAGGGATTACCAAACACAGTAACTGTAATCCAGAACATAATAAGCAATAAAAATTGTAATCGGATTACAGATACTTTTGAAAAACTAGATGATTACTTCAAGGATTACATTCAGAAAGGATGTTTACGACAAAAAAAAAATCTTTGACACTTCTCTGGTTTCTTAATGACATTCAAATCAGCATTGAAAAAGGGCGCACATTAAGTTTGTTCCACCTGAGCGAGTCTGACCACAAGTCAGAGACCACTATGATGACACACCCAATGTGTTTGATGGCTCGTGAGAAAAGAGCAGGAATAGGCTTTTGTAGGATACAGTCCAAGCTATGTCTTCCAATGGTGCGACTGCTGTCAGCATCCAAAGATTATCCAATTTGAATAAACACTTGGAGGTAAGGATGACAGCAGTGGTGTGGTCTACGGCGACACAGATATCATTTATTATTGATCAAAGCATGCCATTCCATGAGCACAGCATTCATTTTTCAACTCAAATCAATGAGCCCAATCAGTTCACCATGACAACAAAATCATAAACAACAGAGTAGGGCTGGCTAATAAGTTCATTGTTTTGGTGCTCAGGTAAAACATTATGTCTAATCTATACTTCCATATTTCCAAGTCCTATTCTTGAAGATCAAGGGGTATAACATTTATTAGAATAACTGGAATTCTGATAAACTTTGTTTTTTAATGTAAAGATATAATTGAATCGTATTATTATATGTAGTAGAAAGTGATGGGTTAGAGGAAGCCTACATAACCAACCTATAAAGTCAAATTTAACATCCATATATGGCCAGCTATGTAAACTTTAGCACTGATTTATCCTGCAATAGATGTGGTTCAATTGGTAACATATATTTTTTGTCTTCTTCTAATGCCTCTTAGGGGGAAAGTAATCTAAAAGTAACTGAATGTAATCAGATTACATTACTGAGTTTTGGTATTCCAAAAGTTACGTTGCCGATTACAATTTTGGACAGGTAACTAGTAACTGTAACGGATTACATTTAGAAAGTAACCTACCCAACCCTGCACTTAACACACCAAAAGCTTGAATGACAGGGGGATAAATATACCCAGTGTTGCCTGACATGCTTATAAAAAATGACATATGCAGTAAGTAATTAGAATAACATAATATTATCTGGATATATGATTAGTTCATTGGTGTGTTCTATTCAGTAAGAGATACATGTGTAATAAGGGTATGCTTAGCTGTGACTGTGTCTATAATCTCTCGTTGGCAGACTTCGCAAACATTACGCAAGACTTACTGTGCCTACAAAGGTCTTTAGAAAACCTCTGCTGTAGGTTCGCAGAGTTTGTTTTCTCCTGATTTGTTTACTGTTGCACTGCAGGTATTGTCTGACACAGATTAAAAGTAAACATAGCATTTTTTTATTACATTGAAGCTTAAATGTGTAAGTTGTTGGGTCGTTATAGCTTCTTTGTTTGGCTTAGAAAGAACCTGTGCTGTAGCAGACAACACTACTGGGAAAGAGTGAATGGCGAGCCAAGAAATACCTTGGATACAGGATTTCATAATGACACTTGACAAGTCCTGTCAACCATTTCCCCCTGATTTTAAAGAGACAGACTCATCTAAACAACATTGAGCTGGAGAACGTAAGGTGGACTTTTGAGAAATATTTTGTTGATGTACAGTATTAAGACATATGGCACATTGTATGTGTAATTGTTTTGCAAAGATTTGGGCTTGAATAGTCATCCAATGACCTGTGTGTCTGTGTTTGAGGGAGGAGCATGCATTAACGCTCTCACAATTCAACTGAACCCACTTTGTGAAAGCTATCTTTTCCCATGGTCAAATTAAATGACGTAATGGTCTCGGGTACTGTAAAACTCCCACCAGGTAGACCCCCCTCTTCCAGTTTTCAGAATAAGTCATGTGGGCGAACATTAAGTATAGCGAACATTAAGAGCACCTTCCTAATATTAAGTTGTACCCCTTTTGCCATCAGAACAGCCTCAATTCATTGGGGCATGTCCTCCACAAGGGGCTGAAAGCGTTCCACAGGGATGCTGGCCCATGTTGACTCCAATTCTTTCCACAGTTGTGTCAAGTTGGCTGGATGTCCTTTGGATGGTGGACCCTTCTTGATACACATGGGAAACTGTTGAGCTTGATAAACCCAGCAGCGTTGCAGTTCTTGATACCAACCAGTGCATCTGGCACCTACTACCATACCCCATTCAAAGGCACTTACATTTTTTTGTCTTGTCCAATCACCCTCTGAATGGTACACACACAATCCATGTCTCAATTGTCTCAAGGCTTAAAAATCCTTCTTTAACCTTTCTCCTCCTCTTCATCTAAACTGATTGAAGTGGATTTAACAGGTGACATCAATAAGGGATCACAGATTTCACCTGGTCAGTCTGTCATGGAAAAATATGTTTTGTATACTCAGTGTTTATATTATATCGGGTTCAATTCAGTTCCAGTCATGATATTTTGAACCCAACACCGAGGATGTGTACAATGAAAATAACCAAATCTGTAACCAATTAGATTGAATAGTAAAAGTCTACATATGGCAAGTAAGTACATTAACTATTTGCTGTAATGTTCAATGATCAGAAATGAAACTAAAATGAACTGTTATTTCTCATTAAAGTTATATTTTATTGGTGGGTTAGGTTGGTCTGTTTAAACTAAATATGGCTCTGGAATAGGATTTTAGTATAAATCTCTCATTTCAATCCAAATGAATGCATTTTTTACCACATTTAAAGGGTAGCCAAAGTCTTAGACTCCATGAGAAAACCTCAGAGTTTTAAAAGCAGAATGTAAGGGGACGATGGGGAACCTCAAGTGTATAACATTAAATGAGACTGCAATATGAGAACTCACATCAGATCAAATCAAAGGCATAATTTCCCCCTCAGTGTTCTACTTCTTCATGTTGGGGTATGTTACTGTGAATGCCTCTCGGCGCTGCCTTTGAACTTTGGCCACACTGAATAACGTCTTTCATGCTATTTATTTCCTCTGGTTCTCATCTCAAGTTATCCCCTTATATACTGTCTGTCTGTCTGTCTGTCTGTCTGTCTGTCTGTCCGTCTCTCTCTCTGTCGCTCTCTCTCTCTGTATCTCTCTGTCTCTCTGTCTCTCTCTCTCTCACTCCCACTTAGTCGTTGTCCGTCTCTCTCTCTGTCTCTCAATTCAATTCAAGGGGCTTTATTGGCATGGGAAACGTGTTACAGTTTTTCTCAAATGCTAAAACACAATTTCTGAAACCTTGTTCCATTTCCTGAAAACATTAAACACAAAACCTCATCTTCAAGCACTATTTACATCATCTCTAACTCCTCTTGCAAAATGAAACATTCGCCTCAAAACAGTTTTACCTGTGTTCAAAATCAAACACTGCTCTCAAATCATAAACAAAGTGATCAGGGCCTCCCGGGTGGCGCAGTGGTTAAGGGCGCTGTACTACCAGAGACTCTGGGTTCGCGCCCAGGCTCTGTCGCAACCGGCCGCGACCGAGAGGTCCGTGGGGAGACGCACAATTGGCCTAGCGTCGTCCAGGTTAGGGAGGGTTTGGCCGGTAGGGATATCTTTGTCTCATCGCACACCAGCGACTCCTGTGGCGGGCCGGGCGCAGTGCATGCTAACCAAGGTTGCCAGGTGCACGGTGTTTCCTCCGACACATTGGTGCGGCTGGCTTCCGGGTTGGATGCGCGCTGTGTTAAGAAGCAGTGCGGCTTGGTTAGGTTGTGTATCGATAGTAGCTACTAAAACAATTGGATACCACGAAATTGGGGAGAAAAAGGGTTCAAATTAAAAAAATATATTTTTTAAAGTGATCAAAATGATATACACTCTCAAGCAGTCAGTAAACAATACACCGAAAAATAGAAAACACATTGTTCAAAACATAAAATTCTCAGGGAGAAGTACATTTTTAATCTAAAAATATATTCATATTTTTCTGTCATTGTCTTTTGATGAACGAAAACATGTTCTATCATAGTAGCTCAAAATTGATCAGAAATTACTACTCTGCTTTGCTCTTTGCAATTTTGTTTTTTGTTCTTCCTCCTCCTTGTACCCCTATTTTTACAGTACTGTACCCTGTATCTCACACACTTGTCCTTTGTCTCTGTGATACTGTAATTCTTGTTCTTTGTTGATATGAACCTGCAACCAGTCAAAATCTACTGAGCAGTCAGTACTGTTAATAAATGGAAAGCACAATGTTCAGGGCCATACAATTCATCCATTGTACAGTATGCAGCCTACAATGCACTGTACTACAGTATCCATTCTCAGACTTTCTCCTTCCCACCTTCAACAACCTGTTTGCTCTCTGAACTGGCTTATATTGGTTGTGTCGCATCATTTGTTCAATCAATGACATATGTTCTCTATTTGTATTTGATTGTTGCCACTTGTGTTTACCAGTATGGATGACATGTGCATTAGAGTGCAGAATGTGTTTTGAGAATGAGAATGTGTTTAGAGTTTTGCTGAAAGTCTAAGAGAGATCTGCAAATTGTGTTTTATCATGTGAAATGGTTTGGTATTGACAACAGACTGCATAATTAGCCAAATGAGTCCAGGCAACTGAGAACTTTGTTCAGCCAATGGGTTTTAGTGTTTTAGCAATTGAGAAAAACTGTAACATTGCCAAAGCAAGTGAGGTAGATAATATACAAATAGTGAAATAAACAATAAAAATGAATAGTAAACATTACACATACAGAAGTTTCAAAACAATAAAGACATTATAAATATCATATTATGTATATATACCGTGTTGTAACAATGTACAAATGGTTAAAGTACACAAGGGGAAATAAATAAGCATAAATATGGGTTGTATTTAAAATGGTGTTTGTTCTTCACTAGTTGACCTTTTCTTGTGGCAACAGGTCACAAATCTTGCTGCTCTGATGGCACACTGTGGAATTTCACCCAGTAGATATGGGAGTTTATCCAAATTGGGTTTGTTTTCAAATTCTTTGTGGATCTGTGTAATCTGAGGGAAATATGTGTCTCTAATATGGTCATACATTGGGCAGGTCTCTCTCTGGCTCACTCTGTTTCATTCTTTCTCTCTCTATTCTCTCTTTCTCCTCTCTCATAAATACCTACTATATTTGTTACAGCCAATGAACCAATTTACAAGGCACATGCAGTGTTAGTGTTGTTCACCTTGAATGTTCTTTGCTCTGCAGAGAGCCGTTAATGGAATTAACACGCATGCATACCTTCACCCATGCACGCACAAGCGAACACACACACACACACATACACACAGAGACACCTTTTCCCTCATATTCTTCTCAAAGCTTGGATTCAGAGCCTATTTGTGTCTAGAAAGCATCATTAGCTCACCGTGTATACATGGCTTGGCATTGTTGCCATATGGTGTGTGCGCCATCCCTCTGTCACAGGTCCAGGCTCTCAGACACAGGGGTGTAAAGTAAAAATACTTGAAAGTATTACTTATGTCGTTTTGGGGGGTTTTTGACAACTTTTACTTTTACTTCACTACATTCCTAAAGAAAATAATGTACTTTTTACTCCATACATTTGCCCTGACATGCAAAAGTACTCACTACATTTTTAATGCTTAGCAGGACAGGAAAATTGTCAAATTCGTGCATTTAAAGAGAAAATCCCTACTGCATCTGATCTGGTGGACTGACTAGACTAGACACTAAACCTTTGTTTGTAAATGATGTCTGTGTTGGAGTGTGCCTCTGGCTATCCGTAAATTTTAAAAAAACAAGAAAATCAAGGCATCTGGTATTCTTAATTAAAATAATTTGAAATGATTTATACTTTTACTTTTACTTTTGATAGTTAAGTATAATTTATCAATTACATTTACTTTTGATACTTAAGTATATTTCAAACAACATACTTTTAGACCTTTACTCAAGTAGTATTTTACTGGGTGACTTTCACTTTTACTTGAGTCTTTTTTTATGTATTTCTTTTACAATTGGGTACTTTTTCCACCGTTGCTCTGACTTCAGGGCCCTGATTTTGTCATATCCAATTAGTGCCTGCGCTGAGGGGAAACACTCAGTCCAATCTAATAAGTGTCCTGGCTTTAATACCCATAGAAAGCCTTAAAGCCCAGATTACAACTACTGCTCTCTATCTATTTTTTTATCTATCTCATCTCTTCAACTTGACCTTTTCCAACTTCAACCCTCCCTCACGATTTCTCTTCAATTCTCTTCCTTTCTCTCTCTTTCTGTCCCCTTGTCCATGTTTCTAGAATCGACACGTTTCTGTGCTGCCTCATCCATGCACTGTGTGACTTCCCTTGAGATTAGGGTCACACTGATTTCCTAAGTATTGTGCACCCCAATCTGTTCAACTAGTCATGGTTACCATGTTGCTAAGAAGTGGTTCTTGTTATTGTGGTAGTGTAGGAGATGGATTGGGTGTTGAATGATAAGACAGTCCGCTTGTGAAGTGCCCTTTAAAACAAGCATGCTATCAGATCCCAAGCTGATCCAAACGGCATACTGCAGTGACTCACTCCTATCTATTTCTCATCTTCTCCCTCTGTATCTTTAATCTCCCGCTTCTTCCCTCTCTCATTGTTTTTCACAATTTGTGGTTGATTTCTAACTTCTAAGTCAAGGTCACGTTCAGGAAATCTCACTGTGTATGACATCCTGAATCTCAATGTAGATTTCCCTGTTTGTAATTCAGAATGTTAGTAGCAGCACAGCTATTTGCCAACCCTCATGTTGCTGCACACAAATGAACATGTCACACATGTCCACTCTCACTGGAGAGTTAAAAACCCAACAGGATTCTGTGACTCCAAGTACCTAGTAGCTATAATTGGTCAGAGAAAGGTGGAATTTATACATCAGGTGAATGTCTTCTGCCAGGCCTTCAATGTGGTAAGAAGGAGACAAAGTAGGATCTGAAGACAGCATGTGAATCACAATGGCAACTGCAAGGCTATACAGTACCTTAAAATCACAGACAGAAACCGTTTCCAATTTCAATCTAAATTGATGATATAAAAATATTGTATGTGAAACGATCTATTTGCATATATTCCTTTTAAAGGTTGTGTTGAGGTATTTCTATCGTTCCAGTGTATCTTGTATCATTCACAGTAGGGCTATTTCTATTGATCCAGGGTATCTTGTATCATTCACAGTAGGGCTATTTCTATTGTTCCAGTGTATCTTGTATCATTCACAGTAGGGCTATTTCTATTGTTCCAGTGTATCATTCACAGTAGGGCTATTTCTATTGTTCCAGTGTATCTTGTATCATTCACAGTAGAGCTATTTCTATTGTTCCAGGGTATCTTGTATCATTCACAGTAGGGTTATTTCTATTGTTCCAGTGTATCTTGTATCATTCACAGTAGGGCTATATCTTGTATCATTCACAGTAGGTGTATCGGTCGTCGATGGTGGAAGAAGAGGAGGACCAAGGTGCAGCGTGCTGTGTGTCCATATTTATTATGTGAACACGGAAATAACAAAAACAACAAAGAGAAACGACCGAAAACAGTTCTGGCTGTTGCAGACACACAACACAAAACAGTTCTGGCTGGTGCAGACACACACACAACAAAAACAGTTCTGGCTGGTGCAGACACACACACACAACACAAAACAGTTCTGGCTGGTGCAGACACACACACAACAAAAACAGTTCTGGCTGGTGCAGACACACACACACAACACAAAACAGTTCTGGCTGGTGCAGACACACACACACAACACAAAACAGTTCTGGCTGGTGCAGACACACACACACAACACAAAACAGTTCTGGCTGGTGCAGACACACACACAACACAAAACAGTTCTGGCTGGTGCAGACACACACACACAACACAAAACAGTTCTGGCTGGTGCAGACACACACACACAACACAAAACAGTTCTGGCTGGTGCAGACACACACACACAACACAAAACAGTTCTGGCTGGTGCAGACACACACACAACACAAAACAGTTCTGGCTGGTGCAGACACACAACACAACACAAAACAGTTCTGGCTGGTGCAGACACACAACACAAAACAGTTCTGGCTGGTGCAGACACACACCACAAAACAGTTCTGGCTGGTGCAGACACACACCACAAAACAGTTCTGGCTGGTGCAGACACACACCACAAAACAGTTCTGGCTGGTGCAGACACACCACATAAAACAGTTCTGGCTGGTGCAGACACACACCACATAAAACAGTTCTGGCTGGTGCAGACACACACCACATAAAACAGTTCTGGCTGGTGCAGACACACACCACATAAAACAGTTCTGGCTGGTGCAGACACACAACACAAAACAGTTCTGGCTGGTGCAGACACACAACACAAAACAGTTCTGGCTGGTGCAGACACACAACACAAAACAGTTCTGGCTGGTGCAGACACACAACACAAAACAGTTCTGGCTGGTGCAGACACACAACACAAAACAGTTCTGGCTGGTGCAGACACACAACACAAAACAGTTCTGGCTGGTGCAGACACACAACACAAAACAGTTCTGGCTGGTGCAGACACACAACACAAAACAGTTCTGGCTGGTGCAGACACACAACACAAAACAGTTCTGGCTGGTGCAGACACACAACACAAAACAGTTCTGGCTGTTGCAGACACACAACACAAAACAGTTCTGGCTGTTGCAGACACACACAACATAAAACAGTTCTGGCTGTTGCAGACACACAACACAAAACAGTTCTGGCTGGTGCAGACACACACACACAACATAAAACAGTTCTGGCTGGTGCAGACACACACCATAAAACAGTTCTGGCTGGTGCAGACACACACCATAAAACAGTTCTGGCTGGTGCAGACACACAACATAAAACAGAAAATAATCACCCACAAAACACAATAGAAAACAGGCTACCTAAATATGGTTCTCAATCAGGGACAACGATTGACAGCTGCCTCTGATTGAGAACCATACCAGGCCAAACACAGAAATAGCAAATCATAGAAAAACTAACATAGACAACCCACCCAACTCACGCCCTGACCATACTAAAACAAAGATATGACAAAAGAACTAAGGTCAGAACGTGACAGTAGGGCTATTTCTATTGTTCCAGTGTATCTTGTATCATTCACAGTAGATCTATGTCTTTGTCATTCTGTAATATGAGCAACAGGGGCTGCAGATCAAAATGAGCTTGCGCTAAATCCAATGGGGTTAAAGCATTGGTGACTTGTATCTAGAATGTTTGTAGTGATTTTAAATTGGATACAATTATGTTGATTAGCCTACTATTGACAATCTATAGGCAACACAATATCTGATCCACGCCCACATACAAATCAGTCCGATATTGTGAAAAGAATGAAAAAGATGTGAAGACGCTGTCTGCGCGACAAGTGATTTTTTAACAACAATGTGTATAATTCCGGAGCTGTGGTGCACTGCAGTGTTTCAAATTCTAATGCAAACAAATGACAAATAATCCATGAGCCAGGGGGTCGGTCAGGCTCCCTTGGGTTGTCGATATCTCATTGTGATTTTCTTGAAATGTCCTTTGAGTTGTAAAAATGTGTGATAGCAGTGCAGCAATGTGATCTTTCTCTGTGTTATCCCTCTTTCTTTCATCCCTCCATCCCATTCATTTCTCCCATAGGGATTTGAACCTATGACAATGTCAGTATACAACAAGTTCTTGCTCACGTATGGCCTTTAATCATGTATCATTGGAAAGTTTAGATCCACAGTTATCCATCAGACACCTTTTTTTGTGCCATTGACATTAGGATGTTGAAACCTTAGCTTATATCTGCCTCACTAGATGGAATTCTTTCAAATGACATATGATTTAAGGGTTTATGTGAGGAATAACTTGTTCTATATGGACATAGTTTGTCATAGGTTAAAATCCCCATTGGACAAATGTATGGGATTGAAGAATGAAAGAAAGAGCTCTCATTGCTGCACTGCTGCACATTTTTCCAACTCTAGGGACATATACCTTTAGAAAGTGTTCACACCCCTTACCTTTTTCCAACTCTAGGGACATATACCTTTAGAAAGTGTTCACACCCCTTACCTTTTTCCAACTCTAGGGACATATACCTTTAGAAAGTGTTCACACCCCTTACCTTTTTCCAACTCTAGGGACATATACCTTTAGAAAGTGTTCACACCCCTTACCTTTTTCCAACTCTAGGGACATATACATTTAGAAAGTGTTCACACCCCTTACCTTTTTCCAACTCTAGGGACATATACATTTAGAAAGTGTTCACACCCCTTACATTTTTCCAACTCTAGGGACATATACCTTTAGAAAGTGTTCACACCCCTTACATTTTTCCAACTCTAGGGACATATACCTTTAGAAAGTGTTCACACCCCTTACCTTTATCCAACTCTAGGGACATATACCTTTAGAAAGTGTTCACACCCCTTACCTTTTTCCAACTCTAGGGACATATACATTTAGAAAGTGTTCACACCCCTTACCTTTTTCCAACTCTAGGGACATATACCTTTAGAAAGTGTTCACACCCCTTACATTTTTCCAACTCTAGGGACATATACCTTTAGAAAGTGTTCACACCCCTTACCTTTTTCCAACTCTAGGGACATATACCTTTAGAAAGTGTTCACACCCCTTACCTTTTTCCAACTCTAGGGACATATACATTTAGAAAGTGTTCACACCCCTTACCTTTTTCCAACTCTAGGGACATATACCTTTAGAAAGTGTTCACACCCCTTACCTTTTTCCACATTTGTTGTGTTACAGCCTGAATTTTAAATTGATTAAATTGAGATGCTGTGTCACTTATCTACACACAATAACCCATAATCTCAAAGTGGAATTATATTTTTGGAAATGTTTATAAATTAATAAAAAATGAAAAGCTAAAATGTCTTGAGTCAATAAATATTCAACTCCGTTGTTATGGCAAGCCTTAATAAATTCAGTAGTAAACGTTTGCTTAATTAGTATTTGGTAGCATTGCCTTTAAATTGTTTAACTTGGGTCAAACATTTCGGATAGCCTGCCACAAGCTTCCCACAATAAGTTTGGGTGAATTTTGGCCCATTCCTCCCGACAGAGCTGGTGTAACTGAGTCACGTTTGTAGGATCCTTGCTCGCGCACGCTTTTTCAGTTCTGTCTACACATTTTCTATAGGATTGAGGTCAGGGCTTTGTGATGGCCAATCCAATACCTTGACTTTGCTGTCCTTAAGCCATTTCGACACAACTTTGGAAGTATTCTTGTGGTCATTGTCCATTTGGAAGACCCATTTACGACCAAGCTTTAACTTCCTGACTAATGTCTTGAGATGTTGCTTCAATATATCCACATAATTTCCATCCTCATGATGCCATCTATTTTGTAAAGTGCACCAGTACCTCCTGCAGCAAAGCATCCCCACAACATGATGCTGCCACCCCCGTCCATCACAGTTGGGATGGTATCCTTCAGCTTCCCATTTTTCCTCCAAACATAACGATGGTCATTATGGCCAAACAGTTCTATTTTAGTTTCATCAGACCAAAGGACTTTTCTCCAAAAAGTACGATCTTTGTCCCCATGTGCAGTTGCAATCCGTAGTCTGGCTTTTTTATGCCAGTTTTGGAGCAGTGGCTTCTTCCTTGCTGAGCGGCCTTTCTGGTTATGTCGATATAGGACTCGTTTTACTGTGGATATAGATACTTTTGTACCGGTTTCCTCCAGCATCTTCACAAGGTCTTTTGAGTTGTTCTGGGATTGATTTGCACTTTTCGCACCAAAGTACGTTCATCTCTAGGAGACAGAACGCGTCACCTTCCTGATCGGTATGAAGGCTGCGTGGTCCCATGGTGTTTATACTTGCGTACTATTGTTTGTACAGATGAACGTGGTACCTTCAGGTGTTTGGAAATTTCTCCCAAGGATGAACCAGACTTGTGGAGGTCTACAATTCTGTTTCCGAGGTCCTGGCTGATTTCTTTTGATTTTCCCATGATGTCAAGCAAAGAGGCACTGAGTTTGAATGTAGGCCTTGAAATACATCTACAGGTACACCTCCAATTGACTCAAATTATGTCAATTAGCCTATCAAAAGCTTCTAAAGCCATCATTTTCATGACACATCATTTTCTGGAATTTTCCAAGCTATTTAAACGCACAGTCAACTTAGTGAATGTACACTTCTGACCCACTGGAATTGTGATATATTGAATTATAAGTTAAATAATCTGTCTGTTAGCAATTGTTGAAAAATGACTTGTGTCATGCACAAAGTAGATGTCCTAACCGACTTTCCAAACTATAGTTTGTTAACAAGAAATGTGTGGAGTGGTTAAAAAACTAGTTTTAATGACACCAACCTAAGTGTATGCAAACTTCCAACTTCAACTGTATCAACCAATATCAACATATGGGACTGTCTGGAAGAGAGGAGCTTTGTTTCAGCTCACCCAGTTCTAGACCAAAGGTGTCTGGACAGATAGACCATGTGAGATGTGTGACACTGCATACAATCCTTCGTATCCCCCTTAATTGCCATCGCCAAGCAACCCCAAAATAGAATTCCAACACTGACCTGTCACCTTATAGACACATTTAGTAACTGGCACACTTCCTAGAGAGAGAAAGAGAGAATTGCCTTTAATAATTCTGAATTTTCTTCTCATATAAAAAGGAATTTAATACAGTGCCTTCAGAAAGTATTTATACACCTTGACTTATTCCACATTTTGTTGTATTACAGCCTAAATTCAAAATGGATTAAATAGTTTTTTTCTCACCCATCTACACGCCATAATTACAAAGTAAAAAACATGTTTTTAGAAATGTTAGCAAATAATGAAATACATAAATATTGCATTTACATAAGTATTCACACCCCTGAGTCAATACTTTGTCGAAACAACTTAGGAAGCATTCACAGCCGTGAGTCTTTCTGGGTAAGTCTCTAAGAGCTTTCCACACCTAGATTGTGCAGCATTTGCCCATTATTCTTTTCAAATTCTTCAAGCTCTGTCAAATTGGTTGTTGATCATTGCTAGACCACCATTTTCAGGTCTTGGGCATTGTTGCAAACAGGATTATTTTGTACAGGCTTCCTTCTGTTGACTGTCAATTCTTTTAGTATTGTGGAGTAACTACAATGTTATTGATCCATCCTCAGTTTTCTCCTAACTCTGTAACTGTCACAATGAAGTCAGCATTGACCTCATTGTGAAATCCCTGAGCGGTTTCCTTCCTCTCCGGCGACTGAGTTAGGAACGACACCTGTATCTTTGTAGTGACTGGGTGTATTGATACGCCATCCAAAGTGTAATGAATAACTTCATCATCTACCAATAGGTGCCCTTCTTTGCGAGGTATTGGAAAACTGCTCGACTGAGGGACCTTCTAGATAAATGTATGTGTGGGGTACAGAGATAAGGTTGTAAATCAAAAATCATGTTAAACACATATTGCACATAGCGTGAGTCCATGCAATGTATTATGTGACTTGTTAAGTGTATGTAAACTTCTGACCCACTGGGAATGTGATGAAATAAATAACAGCTGAAATAAATCATTCTCTCAAATATTATTCTGCAATTTCACATTGAAATAAAGTGGTGATCCTAACTGACCCAAACAGGGCATTTTTACTAGGATTAAATGTCAGGAATTGTGAAAAACTGTGTTTAAATGTATTTGGCTAAGGTGTATGTAAACTTCCCACTTCAACTGTACCTATTGAATACAAGGCTTACTTAAAAGGCATAATCCATGTCGGTTCTCTGTCCCATTTGGCAATGTTATAAACTACACACATAATGAACCTGAGACTAAATAAAAACAAACCAGTGCACCCAGTTCCTATTCTTCATTTGTTTTGTGCGGCAGGTAGCGCCAACACTGTCTTCCATAAAAAAAGATTCCACTAAAGAGGAACAGTGGCATAAGATTCCAGCCTTTTAATCCAGCCTTATAATTAACTAGTGCCATTTAAATTGGTGTATAGGATAATGGATATCAAGAGTATAAATTGGTTGACTACACTAGATCTATGTCGGCAGATGAATTAGAGACACCTGTGACTGCTTTTAAATGTTAGCTTGTGTTCAGGTTAGGGCTGGGCAATATCGCTTAAAAACTCATATCTCTGTGTTTTCAAACTTATGGGCGATTAACGATATACAATACCAGTCAAAAGTTTGGACACACCTACTCATTCTATGGTTTTTCTTCATTTTTACTATTTTCTACATTGTAGAATAATAGTGAAGACATCAAAACTATGAAATAACACATATGGAATCATGTAGTAACCAAAAAAGTGTTAAACAATTCAAAATATGTTATATTTGAGATTCTTCAAATAGCCACCCTTTGCCTTGATGACAGCTTTGCACACTCTCTGCATTCTCTCAACCAGATTCATGAGGTAGTCACTTGAAATGCATTTCAGTTAACAGGTGTGACTTGTTAAAAGTTCATTTATGGAATTTCTTTCCTTCTTAATACGTTTGAGTCAATCAGTTTTGTTATGACAAGGTAGCGGTGGTATACAGAAGATAGCCATATTTGGTAAAAGACCAAGTCCATATTATGGCAAGAACAGCTCAAATAAGCAAAGAGAAATGAGTCCATCATTATTCTTAGACATGAAGGTTAGTCAATCCAGAAAACTTTGAAAGTTTCTTCAAGTACAGTCGCAAAAACCACCATCAAGCGCTATGATAAAACTGGCTCTCATGAGGACCGCCACAGGAAAGGAAGACCCAGAGTTACCTCTGCTGCAGAGGACAAGTTCATTAGAGTTAACTGCACCTCAGATTGCAGCCCAAAAAATGCTTCAGAAAAGTTCAAGTAACAAACACATCTCAACATCAACTGTTCAGATGAGACTGCATGAATCAGGTCTTCATGGTCAAATTGCTGCAAAGAAACCACTACTAAAGGACAGCAAAGAGGAAGAGACTATCTTGAGCAAAGAAACACAAGCAATGGACATTAGACCGGTGAAAATCTGTCCTTTGGTCTGATGAGTCCAAATTTGAGATAAACTCAGCAAAAAAAGATAATTTGTAAAAATCGAAATAACTTCACAGATCTTCATTGTAAAGGGTTTAAACACTGTTTCCCATGCTTGTTCAATGAACCATAAACAATTAATGAACATGCACCTGTGGAACAGTCGTTAAAACATTAACAGCTTACAGGCGGTAGGCAATTAAGGTCACAGTTATGAAAACTTAGGACACTAAAGAGGCGTTTCTACTGACTGAAAAACACCAAAAGAAAGATGCCCAGGGTCCCTGCTCATCTGCGTTACACTGAGACACCTAAGACAGCGCTACAGGGAGACAGGACGGACAGTTGATCATCCTCGCAGTGGCAGACCATGTGTAACAACACCTGCACAGGATTGGTACATCCAAACATCACACCTGCGGGACAAGTACAGGACGGCAACAATAACTGCCCGAGTTAAACCAGGAACGCACAATCCCTCCATCAGTGCTCAGACTCTCCGCAATTGACTGAGAGAGGATGGACTGAGGCCTTGTAGGTCTGTTGTAAGGCATGTCCTCACCAGACATCACCGGCAACAACGTCGCATATGGGCACAAACCCACCATCGCTGGACCAGACAGGACTGGCAAAAATTGCTCTTCACTGACGAGTCGCAGTTTTGTCTGACCAGGGGTGATGGTCGGATTCACACTTATCATTGAAGGAATGAGCGTTACACAGAGGCCTGTACTCTGGAGCGGGATCGATTTGGAGGTGGAGGGTCCGTCATGGTCTGGGGCGGTGTGTCACAGCATCATCGGACATAGCTTGTTGTCATTGCAGGCAATCTCAACGCTGTGCGTTACAGGGAAGACATCTTTCTCCCTCATGTGGTCCCCTTCCTGCAGGCTCATTCTGACATGACCCTACAGCATGACAATGCCACCAGCCATACTGCTCGTCCTGTGCATGATTTCCTGCAAGACAGGAATGTCAGTGTTCTGCCATGGCCAGCGACGAGCCCAGATCTCAATCCTATTGAGCACGTCTGGGACCTGTTGGATCAGAGGGTGAGGGCTAGGGCCATTCCCCCAAGAAATGTCCCGGAACTTGCAGGTGCCTTGGTGGAAGAGTGGGGGAACATCTCACAGCAAGAACTGGCAAATCTGGTGCAGTCCGTGAGGAGGAGATGCACTGCAGTACTTAATACAGCTGGTGGCCACACCAGATACTGACTGTTACTTTTGATTTTGACCCCCCTTTGCTCAGGGACACATTATTCCATTTCTGTTTGTCACATGTCTGTGGAACTTGTTCAGTTTATGTCTCAGTTGTTGAATATTGTTATGTTCATACAAATATTTACACATGTTAAATTGCTGAAAATAAACACAGTTGACAGTGAGAAGATGTTTCTTTTTTTGCTGAGTTTATTTGGTTCCAACCACTATGTCTTTGTGAAACGCAGAGTAGATGAACGGATGATCTCCGCATGTGTGGTTCCCACCGTGAAGCATGGAGGAGGAAGTGTGATGGTGCTTTGCTGGTGACACTGTCTGTGATTTATTTTGAATTCAAGGCACATTTAACCAGCATGGCTACCACAGCATTCTGCAGCGATAGGCCATCCCATCTGGTTTGTGCTTAGTGAGGCTATCATTAGTTTTTTTCGACAGGACAATGACCCAACACACCTCCAGGCTGTGTAAGGGCTATTTGACCAAGGAGGAGAGTGATGGAGTTCTGCATCAAATTACCTGGCCTCCACAATCACCCGACCTCAACCCAATTGAGATGGTTTGGGATTAGATGCGGCCAACAAGTGCTCAGCAAATGTGGGAACTCCTTCAAGACTGTTGGAATAGCATTCCAGGTGAAGTTGGTTGAGAGAATGCCAAGCGTGTGCAAAGCTGTCATCAAGGCAAAGGGTGGCTACGTTGAAGGATCTAAAATATATTTTGATTTGTTTAACACTTTTTTGCTTACTACATAATTCCATATGTGTTATTCCATTGTTTTGATGTCTTCACTATTATTCTACAAAAACCCTTGAATGAGTAGGTGTCCAAACTTTTGACTGGTACTGTATATCTACATTTAAAAAAAGGTTTTCCCTAAATAAGCTTTGTTGTACACTTAAAAGGTCAAATAGACTGCATTTAAAACAGTCCGCAATAATGTTTAAATTCAGAGCTTGTAAAGGTATACATAGGCTGAATATATGCCTTCCACAGCCATAAGACCCACTAATCATTTGATCATTTTATCAAAATATTTGTACCTGCTTTTTTTGTGAAATAATCACTGATCTGGTTTTCAGGTCTGTCTATAAAAAGTTTGTTTTTGTTACATTCACTAATAATGTAGCAGGCATTATAGATAATTAACACCGATCTCATAAACAATCTCTCAAGCAAAAGCCCACGCGCTAATATTTTTATTTCTAGTTTAACCAAATCGGATCTAGGTATAATCACAAGATTTGAATTCAGCTCAACAAGGCAAAACAGTTTAATTGTTATGAACACAACCTTCTGTCCGTCTCCAACTGTTTCAACAGCATGCTTGCCTGTCCAGTTTGTTCAGATGTTGAAATCAAGTGGCCTACCATATTTCTCAGAATGAGAACGAGTTGCCAATTCATAATATAATTGTTTTATGCGTATTGTACATTTATAAAACACAGACTAAACAACTAACATAACAATCTTTATTTGATTAAAACGCTGCTAGAGATACGTGGTACCGTAATGCGCGCGCGACAAACTGAATATTAATTTTCCAGAATAAATGTCCATTGGTACCTCCGTGCTCTGTCGACATTTGAGGAGTTGAAACATTAACAGTGTGTGGTTCGAAAGGTTAACTTCTCAATTATTACAGTAAAATAATAATGCCACGTGTCTCGGTGTCCATATGATTGGACCAAACCTCAAATGCAAATAGCGAGTTGAACCTGTTTGTCAGAGTAAGAAGTGATCTCTCATATTCGTTGCTTTGAGTGAGAGAAAGAGGCGAAGCGAGAGGTTTCACTCTCTCCATAATCTGTCCAAAATAAGTCCATTGCGTTTCTATGCGCTTATTTTTTTATTAACAAACGGTGTGTTCTTCTCAGTGTCTGGGAGACACTCTCCAGACGTCCATCAAAACTATGAGGGAGGATAAACATATTGAACGAATGCATGCAATGTACTCAATGCAGCACAGCACAGAGGGCTTTAACATAACACACAATCTGTATACATATACACAACAAGACAGTTCATGTATATGTATACATATACAGTTCACATATACAGACAGTTCATGTAGAATGCATACTGTGTGTTTGTCTGTCTATGTCAAACCCCATCGAGGTAAATCAGTGCTAATTTCTTAACCCCTGTGTAATCCAATTATCCAAGTATTACTGTGAGCACACATACAGAAAAGGCTGGGCCTGTGACTCTTAAAATATTTACATATTGACCTACTAATACTAACACCATGCTTTGACTTTCTGTTGCTTTTAAAGTTAAATGTCCGTGTTGTTTATGGAAAAATGGTTGTCAACAGTTAATTGTCTTTTAACTGTCTGTCAGACAGGTTATCACTAGGAGATCCCTAATCACATCAACTGTCCTTAAAGAACCTCTTGAACTATAGCTTCCTGACGTAGACTAATGCAATTTCTATTCTAGACATTTCGTCGACATTGATTTCATCTGTGCACAGACAACAAAGTGAAAGACCAAGTGGCGTCTTCACAATGTATCAACAGAAAATGCAATATTCTGTTTATCCAATGTTCTGTATGTAGTTACAGGATATTAGCTGTTTTTGTCACAGGTCAATAATTGAACATAGAATCCAGATCTCCCTAAAGGGGTCAAGAAATGACCCAGTCCTAGCCTCATCAACCCAGGTGCTGTCTGAGAGGCTGATCCATATCCATGCTTCTGAGTCTTTCAGATAAGGGTTTCTATAACTGGCCTGCCCTCAAAACCAGACCAGACCAGGGGTCTGGATCAACATATCCAAGACTCAACTTGAGGAGCAATACATATGACTACTTTTTTCCTCAGTAAAATCATTCATGTCAAAAAAGATCCAAATTATATGAAATATCTCTAATGAGACAAGGGCATATTGTCAACTTTGCTACCAATTCATCAATTATTTAAGTACTCATCCCCAGACCTCCATTATCAGGTACGTGATGAAGTACTGTATATGAAATAGCTTCAGCTTCCTTTAAGGGCTCTTGGTCTGTCCTGTACCAAAGGGTCCTAAATCTCTAATCCAGAATGTCCCCATTAACTGCAGGTCCATATTTGGCCACCTCACCATGCCAAGGTGAAGGTCAATGTCCTTGCACGTCAGAGCTCTGTGCTTAGACAGTCACGGTTAATTTACATTGACATTTTATGCATTTAGTAAATGCTCTTATCCAGAGTGACTTACAGTTAGTGCATTCATCTTAAGATAGCTAGGTGGCAAACACATATCACAGTCGTAGTAAGTACATTTCCCCATTAAATGGGCACCTTCCCATCTAATTATTCCCCATGGACATGAACATTTTTACCACATATTCAACAAGGGAAAGTAAAATACAACACTACACCCTCCCCCCATACAGAGGTTTTGATTCATGCTGCACTTCATTACTAATACAAATAGCACTGGAGAAATGAATGGGGTAAAAAGAGTTTGATGTTGTATAATGATCTTCAGTAGTGCTACACTTAAATTTTACTGTCTAGAGTATAAACTATAGGGATTTGGGAATTATCTACTGTTACAGTTTGTTGTATTTGATCTAAAACACATTTCAGAACTATGACACAGTCTTTAAAGACTGTCTTTCAAGACTCATCACCTGGACCAGGAACGCAACCACATACAGACAATGTTGACTCCTTTGACAAGCTTGACACAGGTGTGCCAAGGCTTAATTGGATAAGTTAGTTAAAAACACCATATTGACCTGCCTCACTGATGTCCCCACCCCTCTGATGTCCAGGAATGGAGGTGGGGGGAGGGTGGTGAAGGAGCTGGCTGACCTTTATGGAGACCATGTGACTGGAAACCAGGAGACTGCAGGATTAAGAATCAGGGGTATTTAAACGAAGGCCGGTTCCTTGTGTTCATTTTGCTCTTGGACTGACATGCAGCAGTAGCTCTCATTTCGAGACAGAAGCTCCTTGGAACATTTGTGAAATTAGGTGAGGCAGAGACTTTTTATGCATTTATTTATTTAACCCTTATTTCCCAGGTAAGTTGACTGAGAACACATTCTCATTTACCACAACGACCTGGGGAATAGTTACAGGGGGGGGGGGGCTCCTTATTGCTACTTTTCTTTATTATTCCTTAGAAATAATACATTATTACTACTTAATTACTTGTTGCTAAAATAGATGAATACATTAGTGCTACAGTATGAGTACACATAACTTGTAAAAGAAGTGTAAAGGAAGATTTCCAAGAGTATCAAGCAGGAACATCTAAGATTGTGATTGATTGACTCATGCAAATCTAACACCTGTAGCCATGATGCAGAATGTACATGCATATGTAATTGTAGCTCACCTGCTCAATTGAGAATTCTAGCATGATAGCAATGAGTGTGCTTTCAGATTGGGAAGTGAAATGTGGAATCCATGTGTGTGGTAGACAGAAGTCCACATAGCTACAAACGTGTGCATCTTGACTCTAAAATCATTGGCACATTAGAAGCAGCAAGTTCCAATGTCCATACTAGAGTACCATTAAGGCATGCCCAATGCATTGCTTCACACTCAGTGGTATGCTAGTGTTGATATTGGAACAGCTGAGATGTGTTTTATAATAGTGCAGTGGGAACTAGGTGGGGAAACATTTGTTCCAATCAATTGATAAATGATGTGACTGTAGAAACAGTTGACCTGCAGAAATCAAATTCTGCTCCTTTAGGGGGAAATTTGAAAACTGCAGTGCAACATCTAAAAAGTTGTAAAACAATGACAGGATTTTCAATGTGCATCCAAAGCGTCCAGTGGAAGGCAGATATCTGAGAGAGAGCAGACACCACATTCCTAGAGAGAGAGGCTAGACTTACCTGTTAGAAGCAGAGACTGAAATCACAACAACAGATGCTTTTGCACAGCTTTACAGATCTCTATCCACTCTGGATGGGCATTAGGCAGCAGCATAGGGAGAGCCAGATCTGTGATCTCATGAAGGTGCAGCATCTGTTGAGTTACATACCGTGTCCTGGTAAAGTGAGCTCCATCCACGTCATTATGTTAACAGGATTAAGGAGCTCCCAGGTTCAGGGAAGGGGGTACTCAGGAGACAGATTAGGAGGATACTGCTTAAACGGATGAAGAGGAACAGGAACAAGGACAGAGTGTGGCCTCACCTGTTGTCCAGTATAGTGTCTGAGCCACTAAAGAGATTGGTAGGCCAGCCACTGCCGATCTCAATACCATCATTTACTGACGCCCGTCCCGACATCCTTACTAAGTAAGTCATAAGGATCAACCTTTTTTTCCCTGACGACATCAAAGGCCAATGGGATCTTAAATCAGATGCACAGTAGTGAAGATTTAATTTACATTAGTGTTACAATGCTATATGCATGTATATACATTTAGTGGGGGCTAGTCAATTCAATACTTTAGTCAGGTCAAAATAATTGATAATGTAAAATCAGACATGCAAAAAGAAGATGTCCATGCTAAGAAAGGAGTGTATCCAGGGTCAAGACAATGTACCAACCCAAATGGGAAAGATGTTTTGAAAAATATATTATGGGACTGAGAAATTAAGGAGTTGATTTCCCCCCTCCCTTTGTGATCTAAGCAATTGCGTGTGACACAGAGGACATTCCTGGGATTTAAGAAGGGCAATTCATCAAATTGGGTTTTATATGGAATCAGAGATAATCTGGCTGTTTAGCCAAATCCCCCTAATCTATCCTGATTACCAGTAAGGTGGCTGGAGGGAGCCTGGCAGAGAGATAGAGATTAGCAGACAGACAGCAGTAGAGAAGAAGAGAAGGGGGGTGGACAGACCTGAAGTGAAGTTAAACTAGCCGGGATAGACGTAGAAAATGGGCGTGAGGATAATACAAAATTGAGGGAAATTATAGATTTTCTGGCCAACACTATAACAGTGCACTCTCTCTCTTTCTAATGGGATTTATTGGCTTGGAAAACATGTTGACATTACCAAAGCAAGTGAAATAAACAAAAATTAAATAAACAATCAGAAATGAAGAGTAATCATTATACTCACAAAAATGTCAAAAGAATAGAGACATTTCAAATGTTATATTATGTACAGTCTTGTAACAATCTCTGTCTCTCTCTGTGTCAGACCTCAGCAGAAATGAACACAGCTCCCCCTGCAGGAAGCGCCCTGGCAACGCCCGCCGGAACAGCTGGCCCCACCACCCCCAAGAAGGGACCCCCCAAGTTCAAGCAGAGGCAAACCCGTACATTCAAGAGCAAGGCCCCCAAGCCTGGCCAGAAAGGGTGAGAATCTCTCTCTGTCATCACACATTCACAGATACACACAAACTCCACACTCAACCGTTCCACATATTCACACGAACAAGCACTCAATTTTCTCACATTCTCAAACTTTTATAAATGCAGACAGACAAATTCTAGAATCTGTAAGATACTAACATGTTTCCTTGTCAATTGCAGATTTGGTGATGACATCCCAGGCATGGAGGGTCTTGGCACAGGTAACTTTGACATTTCATCTGCAATCATCAGTAGTCATGTTTGTTCATCTATATATTTGTATTTCTACTTTCAGTATACAGTGCCTTCAGAAAGTCTTCATACCCCTTTGAATTATCCCACATTTAGTTGTTACAGCCTGAATTCAAAATGGATTAAATAAATAAAAAATGATCACACATCTACATACAATACCCCACAATGACAAAGTGAAAACATCTTTTGAGACATTTTTGCAAATGTAATGAAAATAAGTATAAGTACATAAGTTTTCACTCCCCTGAGTCAATTACATGTTCGAATCACCTTTGGCAGCAATAACAGCTGTGAGTTTTTCTTGTTAAGTCTCAGAGTTTTGCACAATATTTTCCAATTATTCTTTTCAAAATTAAGCTCTGTCAAATTGGTTGTTGATCATTGCTAGACAACCATTTTCAAGCAGATTTAAGTCAAAACTGTAACACTTAGGAACATACACTGTCTTCTTGGTAAGCAACTCCAGTGTAAGTTATTGTCCTGATGAAATGTGAATTCATCTCCCAGTGTCTGGTGGAAGCAGACTGAACCAGGTTTTCCTCTAGGATTTTTCCTGTTCTCCATTCCGTTTCCTTTTTACCCTGTAAACTCCCCAGTCCTTAACGATTACAAGCATACCCATAACATGATGCAACAACGACTATACTTGAAAATATGGAGAGTGGTACTCAGTAATTGTTGTATTGGTTTTGCCCCAAACATAACACTTTGTATTCAGGACAAAAAGTGAACTGCTTTGCCACATTTTTTGCAGTTTTACTTTAGCGCCTTGTTGCAGACAGGATGCATGTTTTGGAATATTTTTTATTCTGTACAGAGGTCGTTCTTTTCACTCTGTCAATTAGGTTAGTATTGTGGAGTAAGTACAATGTTGTTGATCCATTGGCCTCATGGTGAAATCCCTGAGCGGTTTCCTTCCTCTCCGGCAGCTGAGTTAGGAAGGACGCCTGTATCTTTGTAAAGACTGGGTGTATTGACACACCATCCGAAGTGAAATTAATAACTTCACCATGCTCAAAGGGATACTCAATGTCTGCTTTTATTATTTTATAGGTGCCTTCTTTGTGATGAGGAATCGGAAAACCTCCCTGGTCTTTGAAGTTGAATCTGAGTTTGAAATTTACTGTTCGACTGAGGGACCATACAGATAATTTTATGTGTGGGGTACAGAGATTAAGTAGTAATTTAAAAATGATGTTAAACACTATTATTGCACACAGAGTGAGTCCATCCAAGAAAATGTATTGACTCAAGACATTTCAGATTTTAATTTTTAATTAATTAGTAAAAAAATTGAAAAACATAATTCCACTTTGACATTATGGGGTATTGTGTGTTTTAATCCATTTTCAATTCAGGCTGTAACACAACAAAATGTGGAATTCCTTCTGAAGGCACTGTATACCGACAACCAAGACAACCAACAAGTGTTCCTTGCCCTTTTTAATCAACTGGACAATCAATAGTAATTATTTCTCCCTCTCTCATTTTCTCTAGACATAGCAGTGGTCTGCCCATGGGAGGCCTACGGCGACATGGAGCTCAGTGATCTGGCCAAATATGGAATCATCTAAGACTACTGCCTCCTGCCTTCCCTTAACCTCTACGCTCTTGACCCTTTCCTTCTGTGTTAGTCTGGCGCGCCACCATAAGGCGACTGGCCATCCCCCTAAAGTCGTCTCGTCACTCCACGCTGTTCTTAAGTCTGTTGTGGTCAGGCACTGCGGCCTGAAAGACCACATACGGTAGGCAGACGGAACACTGAACTGTTTATTTGTATTATTATCATATAATAGTATTATACTGTATTTTATACAGGACATAAGAGATACTTGATGTGATACAACAAGACCACCCCCACCCCTCTCTACATTAGCCTACCTCGGCTCCCCCTTCCCTCTATCCTTTTGTAACCACTCAGATCCCGTTAGTCCCCCAATTCCTCTGTGAACCATCAACCACAGCAATGGAAGCAAGCAAAGACTAGCTATGACTAGCTTGTACTTGCTTATAGTCTACTACAGAACTGTAAATATGTCTCTGTTTCCAATGCAACTTTTACCTTCGTTTACCCTCCCTTTTTACCCCAATCTCTTTTTTTTGCATTGTGTTTTTTACTAAGGCATGCTACTGTGAACACACAGGAAACGAAAGGGATGAGACCAGGGAGGAGGGTGTGTGATGCTTTGTCATAGACTATTATGGTGAAGGCATTCCCTGTTATCCCTGTGGTGCTACAACACCGCCCCCTTCTTAGTGTACGGTATGCCACCAAACATAATATAAATATATTGATGTGTTACAAACACATTTATATGACGGAATGTGTATGTGTGATTGTATGTCCTGATAGATCCATTAAAGTTTTTATTTTCAATACTCATGTTGTCCTTTGCTCTTCTGACATCTCTGAGAAAATATGAGAAAATACAACCCCTTCCATGATGGGGTATAAAATGAAAATCTGAGTGTGTTATAATTTTCACTAACATCTGACATTCTTTTAAAGAACATTCATTAAGAACAGCAATGAACATTCATAAGCATATAATTCAACCATATTTTTTCTACATTGCTCCACCATAACATACTGTAGTTTGAAACTTTAACAAATGTACAGTACCAATCAAACGTTTGGAGACACCTACTCATTCAAGGATTTTCCTTAATTTTTTTACTATTTTCTACATTGTAGAAAAATAGTGAAGACATCAAAACGATGAAATAACACATGGAATCATGTAGTAACCCAAAAAGTGTTAAACAAATCAAAATCTATTTTATATTTGAGATTCTTCAAAGTAGCCACCCTTTGCCTTGATGACAGCTTTGCACACTGTTGGAATTCTTGCAACCAGCTTCATGAGGTAGTCACCTGGAATGCATTTAATTTAACAGGTGTGCCTAATTTGTGGAATTTCTTTCCTTCTTAATGTGTTTGAGCCAATCAGGTGTTGTGACAAGGTAGGGGTGGTATACAAAAGATAGCCCTATTTGGTAAAAGACCAAGTCCATATTATGGCAAGAACAGCTCAAATGAGCAAAGAGAAATGACAATCCATCATTACTTTAAGGCATGAAGGTCAGTCAATACGGGAAATGTCAAGAACTTTAAAAGTTTCTTCAAGTGCTGTCACAGATGTCGTCTGGAGATAGAGAGGAGGACCAAGATGCGGCGTGGTAAGTGCTCGTCTAATGGAAAAACTGAACACTACAAAACAACAAAGTGACGCTAAAGAAACACTGTGCTAACAAGCAACATAACATAGACAATCACCCACAACCCACAATGACAAAACAGGCTACCTAAATATGGTTCCCAATCAGAGACAATGACTAACACCTGCCTCTGATTTAGAACCATATCAGGCCAAACACAGAAACAGACAAACTAGACATACAACATAGAATGCCCACTCAGATCACACCCTGACCAAACAAAACATATAAACATGCAAAGTAAACTATGGTCAGGGCGTGACAGTACCCCCCCCCCCCCCCCCCCCCCCACAAGGTGCGGACTCCGGCCGCAAAACCTGAACCTATAGGGGAGGGTCTGGGTGGGCATCTGTCCGCGGTGGCAGCTCTGGCGCTGAACGTGGACCCTCCTCCACCATAGTCTTAGTCCGCTTCTATGCCCTCCTAGGAACGACGACCCTCGCCACCAACCTAGGACTGGCAACCCTACTAAAGGGCCCCATTGGACTGAGGGGCAGCTCCGGACTGAGGGGCAGCTCCGGACTGAGGGGTAGCTCAGGACTAAAGGGTAGCTCAGGACTGAAGGGTAGCTCAGGACTAAATGGCAGCTCCGGACTGAAGGGCAGCTCCGGACTGGCTGACGCCTCTGTCGGCTCCTGGCTGGCGGCTCTGGCGGCTCCTGGCTGACTGGCGTGTCAGGCGGCTCCTGGCTGACTGGCGGCTTTGGACAGGCGGGCGGCTCAGGCGGCGCAGGACAGACGGGCGGCTCAGGCGGTGCTGGACAGACGGACGGCTCAGGCGGTGCTGGACAGATGGGCGGCTCAGGCGGCGCTGAACAGGGAGCACCTGTAGGGAGGAGACACCTGGGGAGACCTCGAGGAGGCTTGGTGTAAGGAGGAGGCACCTGAACGACCAGGCTGTGGGGGAGCACTGGAGCTCTGGTGCGCAGCCTTGGCACCACTCCCCCAGTCTGGATAACTACTCTAGCCCGGACCCTCCAAAGTGCAGGCACAGATTGAACCGGGCTGTGGGTAAGCACTGGCGATCTAGTGCCTACTACGCACACCTCTCCCTTAGGCTCCACTCCCACATTTGCCCGGCATGAGCGGAGCGCAGGCATAGGACGCACTGCACCCTCCCAGCGCCCCGGAGACACAGCACGCAGACCCGGCGCAGTATACCCTGGACCGAAACGGTGTACTGGCGACCAGACATGCTCAGCAGGCACCATACGCCCTGGCTGGATGCCCACACTCGCATGACACTTTCGGGGGGCTGACTTATAGCACACCGGGCTATGGGCACATACTGGCGACACCGTGCGCTTAACCGCATAACACAGTGCCTGACCAGTAACGCACTGCTTATAAAAAGCACGAGGAGTGAGCTCAGGTCTGCTACCTGGCTTAGCCACACTTCCCGTGTGCCACCCCCCCCCCCAAAAAACATTTTTGGGGCTGCCTCTCGTACCTGTCGCGCTGCCGTGCTGCCTCCTCATATTGCCGCCGCTCAGCTTTCGCTGCCTCCAGGTCTGCTTTGGGACGGCGATATTCCCCAGCCTGTGCCCAGGGTCCTTCTCCGTTTAAAATCCCCTCCCATGTCCAGGAGTCCTGAAATTTCGGCCGCTGCTGCTGCCCGTTACCATGCCGCTTGGTCCCTTTGTGATGGGTGTTTGTTTCCGTGTGAGTGTTTGTCGCCACACGGTACTGTTTCGGTTTTCATCACATCGTTTATTGTTTTGTATTTCAGTGTTCAGTTAGTTTTTAATAAATCGTCATGAACACTTACAACGCTGCATCTTGGTCCGATCCTTACTCCTCTTCAGACGAAGAGGAAATCTGCCGTTACAAGTGCAGTCGCAAAAACCAAGCGCAATGATGAAACTGGCTCTCATGAAGACCGCCACAGGAAAGGAAGACCTAGAGTTACCTCTGCAGCAGAGGGTAAATTCATTAGAGTTAACTGCACCTCAGATTGCAGCCCCAAAAATGCTTTACAGAGTTCAAGTAACAGACACATCTCAACATCAACTGGTCAGAGGATACTGTGTGAATCACGCCTTCATGGTCAAATTGCTGCAAAGAAGCCACTAATAAAAGAGACCAATAATAAGAAGAGACTTGCTTGGGCCAAGAAACACGAGCAATTGGATACCACGAAAAAGGGGTGGAAATCTGTGCTTTTTCTGATGACTCCAAATTTGAGATTTTTGGTTGTGAGACGCAAATTAGGTGAACGGATGATTTCCGCGTGTGTGGTTCCCACCGTGAAGCATGGAGGAGGTGGTGTGATGGTGCTTTGCTGGTGACTGTGATTTATTTTGAATTCAAGGCACACTTAACCAGCATGGCTACCACAGCGTTCTGCAGCGATACGCCATCCCATCTGGTTTGCGCTTAGTGGGACTATCATTTATTTATTTTTACCCCTTTTTCGTGGTATCCAATTGTTTTTAGTAGCTACTATCTTGTCTCATCGCTACAACTCCCGTACGGGCTCGGGAGAGACGAAGGTTGAAGGTCATGCGTCCTCCGATACACAATCCAACCCAGGTTGTGTATCTGCACTGCTTCTTAACACAGCACGCATCCAACCCGGAAGTCAGCCGCGGAAACACCATGCACCTGGCAACCTTGGTTGGCGAGCATTGCGCCCGGCCCGCCACAGGAGTCGCTGGTGCGCGATGAGACAAGGATATCCCTACCGGCCAAGCCCTCCCTGTGCTTTAATATGTATTTAGTAACTCTTGATAGTCTGCTGATACTGTATATTATTTTCCTAGGTCCCTGAAGCTTATGGAAATCATATACTGTGAACAGACAAACTATCCCGGCCTTTGTGTCTGTCTCTATGAAAGCTTCAGTGTTGATCCACTCTGCTCCATTTACACACACCTTACAGAACGTCCTTGCCTGTACAGACTTGATCCCAGGAGCTCAGCACGGGCTTGTTCATACAGAGACCCATTGGAAGGCATTCTCCCTCCCTGAGGGGTATCAATGTTGTGAGGTTATGTCTAAGTGGTTACTGTTAGTCTCAGGGACAGTTAAATGAGTCAGTTGTGTTATTCAGTCTCCTCCTCGGTCATCACTATTTACTACAGCCACAAAAGAATAAACCATGTCTATTTCTACAAAAATGAGATTTTAAACCTAACCTTAATCCTAACCATAATTATGTCTAACCCTAACCTTAAATTAAAACCAAAGAGCAAATTATCCCATTTCTAGTTTGTGGTTGTAGTAACTAGTGGAAACCCTCCCCCTAACCTCTGACCTCTCTCTGTAACATAGCAACCAGCAGTGTGATTATTTATGATGACCTGGCATTCAAATCTGGGCCTATGCATATAATTTCCAATCACGTGGTCAACTCTCATAGCTAGATGTTCAACGTTAGCATGTCCTTGATACTGTATGTGTGTGCATGTGCGTGCTTGCGTGCGTGTGTGTGTGTGTGCGTGTGTCAATGTGTATCAGTGCCTGTTCCATAGCGTCCAGGGATTCGAGCCCCACCTATACTTTGCTGTTTTGTGAGATACACTAAGAAAAAGAGAGTGAGAGGAGGGGAAGTAAAGGGTGGGTCAGTCCAAACTTCTCTCCTATCGCTTCACCACTAGATGTAAATGTGGGTGATGTGAATAAAATCATCATCTTTCATTTCCAAAAGAATTTACTCCCTCTCTCATTCCTCTCTTCCTGCTTTCCCTCCCTCCCTCTTGCACTGCCTGTAAATGATATGGGAACATCCTTGAGTTAGGAGGCACGTTCATACATAGATGACTGTCTACTGATGCATCAGCTGAGAGTTTATTGCAAATCTCAAGTGGAACTACAAGTAGGATCAGAAATAACCACCGACCACAGAGGTGGAGGCACTGAAGCCTCGGGATAAAGGGTAAATAATTCATGTTACTCATCTTTGCTAGTTTGAAAGTAGCCATTTGTTTGCCGCCTGTTTTGCCACAGGAAGAGTTTGTTGTTTTACAGTAAAAATGTTGCCCACAAGATTGAAAGTAAACAGTTGAAGCAGCGATTCCGTCAAGTCTCCTGTTGTTGGATGACAATTAATCATTATTCTTTAGACTGTTGTTACTGTCAACCAATTCAACGACCCAATCAATTGAAAAACATTCAAAACAATTGTTTTATTAAATATGTGTTTGTGTTATATAACAAATTACCAACCACATAAACATGTTCCTGAAATAATCGGTAAAGATAGTTGATAGAGATGTTTTAGTGACTTTTAGAGGTTTCATCTCCTGCCCTCTGTAGAAAACAGAGTTATCCTTAAGGGTTAAATAAAGGGGCCAGGGCCATATTTACCCAGCGATAAGCATATTAAATGTCATATTTGAATCTCTGACACTGAAACAAGGGCTCTGTTATGAACTAGAGGAAGTGACAATCAACTATCAGGAGGGTATATCTCTGGCTTCTCCCCCCCCCTGCATTTGTATTTCGCTGTCACGCTCACTCCCTATTTCCCTCTTTCCTGGTTTCACACGGCTTTATGAGTTCATGTAGTCTATATTTTTACTCTGTGTAGAGCAGGGATGGGCAATGGGATGTCCCAATTTGTTGGGGTTTCAATTTACTGCTGCGAGTTAAAATAGTGGAATATACAAGGTGCAATTTCGAAATGTGGTTGTGCATCAGCAGTTATTCTCTTGTCATGTAAAGCACTGATAGTCAGTCAATTAGCCCATGTCAGATAACATTTTTTAGATCCCTAAGTTAGTTTTGCAGCCAGCTATCTAAACTGTCCTGTATAAAATACAGTATAATACTATGATTATGTTAGTCACTCAGATATAATAATTTCTCTCCACCCTACGGCAAAATGTGTAGAATTGCAGGAAATGATCTGTAAAACAATGTGGGTACGCAGACCCGCGAGCAACTGCAGCACCTCATGATGAGTTCAGATTTTCTGTGGCCCCGACTCCCTCCAAGCCCATCTCTGATGTAGAGTATCTAGAACCAATTCCCAATGAAATAACTCCTAATTCCTCTGTTCTTACCGTGTACACAAAGTTATTTCCCTGTCCTGGCATGTCTGGCTACTCACTCTCTCTCTCTCTCTCTCTCTCTCTCTCTCTCCTGGGTGTTACAATCCCTTAGCACTCTCTCTCTCTGATCTTTATTAAAAAGCACCTTAATTGATTTCATTGTCCTAAATACCGCGATGCTCTATAAATAAAGATATTCAGAGTCAAAAATACATGCTCTCATGGATGCTACTTTTTCCAGGTAGCAAAGGCCCATCTGAGCAGGGAGTATACCATCAAAACAGAAAACCAGAGAGGAAGGACACAACAACATGCAGACAAAGCAAAACAAAAGGATGGTCTTTCCATTCCAGACACACAAATCTCTTTTTCTCATCCTACTATTCAATATCCCACTTCCCAGCACATGTCAGACCACACTGAATGCTGGCACCCTCAACCAAACCATCCATCCCAGTGCTGCCACTAGCTCTAATGCTATCCCCAATACCAACACTAACAATCCCACTGTAAAATCCACTATCAACCAAGGCACCACTTCCTTCCTCCAGCGCAACTCTTCCTCAAACTTCACTTCCCAGGATGCAATCCTGGGGTGTGGGGCGGATCTGGACCCCGTGTACTCCTACCTGTGTGACCGTCAGGCGGCGTGGGGTATCGTAGTGGAGAGCCTGGCCTCACTGGGTTTTGTGGTCAGTTCAGGGCTGCTGGTGGGGCTGCTGTTCTGGACCCTGTGGATGTGTGTGTCGTCCCGCCAGCGCAGGGGCATCGGGGGGAGCGTAGCCTCCATGGCTCTGTTCCTGCTCAGCACAGCGGGGGTCTTTGCCCTGACCTTTGCCTTTGTCATCCGCCTCACCAACCAGACATGCCCCACGCGCCTCTTCCTGTTCGGGGTGCTGTTCTCCCTGGCTTTCTCCTGCCTGCTGGCTCGCTGCCTGGCCCTGCTGGGCTTCTCTGTGGCCCGAGGCTGGGGGGAGGCTGGGGTGGCCCTGGCCCTCTTCACCCTCCAGGTGGTCATCGCTACAGAGTGGCTGATAATCGTGCTGCTGCGGGACGGCCATCCCTGCCAGTACTTCCAGGGGGAGTATGTCATGTTGCTCATCTACGTGCTGGTTCTGCTGGCCGCTGGCCTGGTCCTCTCCCTGTGCTGCCTCTGCCGCTCCTGTCTCACCTACAGCTATAGCTACAGCGGAGGCAGCCGCCGACAGAGCCAGGTCCAGGCCACGCTGCTCTGCCTCACCCTGCTGCTGTCTGCTGCCATCTGGGTGGTGTGGATCGCCCTGCTGACCCGGGGTAACATGGAGATGGGCCGGCGGCCGCAGTGGGATGACCCGGTGCTGAGTATAGCCCTGGTGGCCAACGGCTGGGTCCTACTGCTGGGTCACGGACTAGCCCAAGTGGTTCTCCTCTGCAGGTGGGAGGCCAGCTCAAAGGAGGGCCCCCTAGACTTTGGCGGATGGACCAGTCCCAACGCCAACCTGCCAGGGCTGGGGAGCCCGAAAGAAGGGAGGGAGAACAGAAGCTTTGAGAACGACGGTGAGGAACGGATAAGTGAGAAACAGTAGCACTGGAAAGGAGTAAAGCAGGGAAAAGTACTGTACTGCATGTCTACGTTTAGTTAATCGGCAACATAACATTAGAAACACAGAAAATGGACTGGTGGTACAGTACTAATAAGTTAGCATGGAAGAGCTACATTATACAGTATATGGACTCACTCCAATGAATAAAATATGACATATGAGGTTAATTACACAATCTGTCACTTTAATACTCACTGTATGGAATCTGCAGATAATTGAGTCATTGTATTGTGTTCTCTTCCCCAGGCAGAAAACAAGACCCCGTTTTCCAATCACCATATGAGTCTGGATTCTCAATGACAGTGAGTAGGCGTCAAAATGGCTCTGGGCTTACTGGGTGATTAATAGGAACGAGAATCAGCATGTTGTAATAAAGAATAACTAACAAAAATGCACGCTTAATCCAGTATAAAATAATGTATAGAATTGTATTATACAAGAGTCAAAATTCACAAATTCTACAGCACAAGTGTAGAGTCGTGTCTTAAGTGTAAAACTAACAATCAATATTCGATGCCTTCTGGGAATGCTATTAAATCCAGAAGTTGTGGGCGGAGCTAGAAAGTTTGCGGTCTGAAGTATTACAATGTAAATGTACTTTTAATCCGTCTGTCTGCATATTTCAAGACATGGCACATGGGGGTGTAGTGAGATACACGGTGGTTTGGATGATTCTCTTACAAAAACTGAACAACATACGCACATCCAGGTACTTTACGTGGATGCCTGATGAAAACTTGTCGAAACGTTGTTATAAATAAATAGCACCTGGGAGCGTGAGCAGCAGTGTGCGGCATTTTCCTTTCTGTTTTCCATGGACAATTCTCTTCTCATCACTCATCTTGAAAAAACGTTTACTAAAAATGTGGAAATCAATCAATTCACCATCATTAACACAATGGAAAAGTATATTTATTATTTCAACATTGAAAACACGTGGGCTACGGAGAGAAAGAAAATGGTGTCGTTTCAGGCCATGTGGAGGAAAGTGATGCGGGCGCTGGAGATGGGGTTGTGTGCTCGTGGGTCTGGGCAGGTGTAATGTAGTTGATGTTTGAATGATGTTGTCATTCGTATGTTTATGTTGTGTATTGTTCATAAAAGATAAATAACATCTTACAAAAGAATATGACCCTTGCCATTACAAGCCATGTATATGTAATGCTGAACAACTAATTGACATGATTTACTACACTATGTTTGTGTTTCAGGAAATAGATCCTGACAAAGATTACTCCATCCCTCGTCCTCAGACCACCAACATCAGCGAGCCCTATGATGTATACTATGGACACAGCCTGTCTGATTAAGATCACATTGCTTTTCATGTACACACACCCACACACAAAGACAAAGACAGAAAAAAACAAAAACGTTACACATATTAGCAGATGCTATTGCGGGTGTATGCGACTAATACAATTTGATTTATACACGCACTCTCACATGGCCCAGAAATGTTTTGGAAGTTCAGCTACAAATGTATATTTCTTGAATAGAACCTGCATTGCAACATGATTCCCATAATTACGTGACTAAGGCCCCAATTGATTAATTTAATGTTTCTTTACTCAGGCTGGATCCAGATAGAATGAAGTTACTGAATCTGAACTAATGTGACAAGAGTCTTTTTGCAACATGCTGCTTGAAAACACCAGAGACAGTGTCTAATAGTCTCAGGCAGGAGGCGTGAATGTGTCTGTATCAGGGTGCCAAACTGCAGGGATGGGCAGGGGCAGCGCCAGGCATGTGTGAAGGAGAGGAGAGAAAGGACCTGGCAGCGATAAAATAGACCCTTGTCATCATGTCTTAACATCTTACGTAAAGGTGGATGCCATTGGGTTTTTTTTACATCCCACTTTAGAAATGCATGTTTAAATCAATGTTATGCATATTGTGCCGTTTGAAAAAGTGTTATTCAAATGGAATGTTAAAATGTATATTTGTTAGGCATATCTAACAGCAGAGGGCTGATTCATTCTCACAAAAAGAAGCACAAGCTAGACTGAGTGGTACTACGGTTTTCACCACTAGGTGACACTGTACAAGATGTGAATTATTGTTGGTGGGATTCAATTTACCTCAATGTTCATACCATTATTGAGCCACCCATTTCCCCATGCAAATAGCAGTTTACTGATATCAATGATAGATCTGTAGCGCTCTAGGAATAACATGAGAGCAATATAACTTTCTACTCTGCCTGCCTATAGCCATCATGGTCATCTCATAGTGGGTGAGTCAGTCGGGTCAATACCTCAATAATTCAGTGGATCCATGTGCTTTATTGTGTCACTGATCAAACAGCCCTCAATGTAATCCTTTCAATTAGTCCTACTTCAATCACCTGGAAGTGCATGTCATCAAATTGGCAATTAGCCTCTTGTGCATTAGAGCAATTAACAGGGATATGAGATTTCCTCCAAACTCAACCCAGACATTCACATGAACTTTAGATGCAATGCGAGATTGGTTAGAGAAAATGAGCTACTTTAGAGTTTAAGTTGGCATAGTTGCCACCAGCTCTACTACTAGTGAACAATAGGTATGGCCTGTGTGGCCATTCCATACCCTATGATTACATACAAATAATCAAAGGCAACAAAATCTACCAAGCATTTTACCCAAATAAGTAGTTGAGAAAAGAAGAGTATAAAAACCAAACCGTTTATTATGTACATTCAATAACAATGACAGGAAATAGAAGGCAAACATGAAGATGGAAAAAAATGAAGAGAAATACACAAGCCACTTGAAGGAAATAAAAAAAATATCACTTGGATCAATGAGCTTAGCAATGCACATGTGAAAACAAAAAAGTCACATGCAATTCCAACTCATGAAATCCCTGTCCAACAACTCCCACTAGGTTGACTTCAGCACAGTGCAGGGGTAAGTCAGACACACATCTGAGTCTAAGGTGATCACAGCAGCCGTGAGCGGGCACATGGGAGTCTCCACTGCTGGGTAACAAGTGGAAGGTTATGGAGGGATGGTCAGTTGCTGTGCCATAGAGCAGTCTGTGCTGAACTGCTGTGTGCATGGTGGGACAACATCATTGGTTACTTAACATACTTCAAAGGAAAAAACTGCAGGGGTTAAACATTCCAAATTAAAATTGAACTAAGAGATATAAACTGGTAATTCAAATGATACCATGACCACAGAAGAACATAGATAACACAGGCATAAACTTAAAACAGGCAGTATTTTACATATCATTATCCCCCCCCCCCCCCCAACTAGAAACAAACTCAAGTGGACTATGTTGAAACCCCTCTCGATCCTGACTTCATATTTCACATAGCCTCCTTTCCATAGAAATTGTTTTGATTCATGCAACAAATGAAATGACATTTGACCCTGTCCTTCTCACAGAAACATGCATACTGATACTTTTAATACTTTTTAAGAGAAGTTCAAAATTCTTATTGTTATGATATCATGGCATAAATACTCCACAGAATAACTAATGTGGCTGTATGCATCCCTGCCGGCCTGATAAAACAGCTATTAACATGGTAATCATCATGTCAACAGGTGGTTTGTGGCTCAGCTCTTTACCTGGGTCCTCCACCCTACAACTGTTCCTGAACTACACACTCACTCCCAACTGGAAAAAGGAGGCATGTGGGGCTCTTTAAAATGGTGTGGAACAGAACACTTTGTTTCACCATCACACTCACTCTAGTCTGACATTTATTCTCTATCAAAATGCCAAACTCTCCTCTCAAGTCTACTGTGGACTCCTAAATGTTATATTTAAGGCAGTGTAAAATGTTGGGTTATCATCTGCCTGGGACCACTTCATCAAAACCCCTCGGCACATTCAGCAGCCCTGTTTTAAAAGACCAACTTTGCCAGTTCCCAAATGTATTTTGGGGATTTTAAGTTTATTAATCTGTTGCTATAAAATGATGTAAATAAATTCATGTTTGCCCCCATCTTCCCTCTCCACTTCTCAGATAACATGTTCTAGGACACGGTGCTTTTAAAACACCACCATCAGCAAACTGAAAGGGAGCACTTTGAACCCACCATAAAATAGAAAAACAGCTAAAATAACAGCAAGAACAATCAGAAAAAGTATAATAAATGTGTACACTTGACCAACAAATGTGCTTTTAGAGAATCTTTGGATCCAAAAGACAAACAATAGCAATAACATATTCAGAGTATATGGAGATACATAATAGGTCAAAGACTATTTATATATTTTTGTTGGCCACTTCCTGTACCTTAAAGTAGCATTGAGGCAGTGACTTTAATACATACTGGACTAGAACATTCCCAAAGACTTAGGAGGGAGGAAGATTGCATTGGGTGAACATTACGTTGTTTCACTTCCCGCGTGTCTGTATTTGTGTCAATTTGACAGAAAATATATATTAAAAATGGTGAAACCAAAAGTAACATCAACTTGTAGTGTTTGTAACTCTCATATGTTTCCTACCATCTGGTTTGTTCCCTCAAACCCCTAATCCCCTTATCTGTAAATAGCTGGGTCCAGCTTGCATGACTGGTTTCTACAGCATGTTAGCTATGCCCAGACACTTTCAATGTTTTTACCCCGTTCAGTCACCATTCTGATGCTACACCTGGAATGTCATATAGTCTAGTAAAGAGAACATGTATAAGGAGTTGTGTTGTACAATATTTTCAAAAGGAAAAATGAAGATAATGTAGGTATATGATAGTAAGGATACATGATACAGATCAAAAGACGTGTCATTATAGTTTCAACTACAGTAAGAATCATAATCATAATACTTAGACCAGCAATAGCAGTATTAATCAACTGGAAAATGATGATGATAGTGGATGTAATTTCATTGCATCCACATTATATAACAATAATCATTTTAAGCAATGCTTTTTCATAGACAATTATAGAAAAGAAAAACGGAGGTAATGCAGAACAAAAACAAGTAATTTTGTTTCTTTTTCCTTGTCATTTCACACCATTTATCTTTTTTTGTCCTTTACAGTTGGGTTGGTGGTGTAATGTAATGTAATGGTAGACTGTTTGGATTTCTCTAATCATTTTCAGAGCAACAGCTGTTCCCTAGATTTAACTGCGTTGTCGCTCAGCTTTTGTAGTTCAGATGATGGACTTTTTGCTACTTTTGCTTTTCTTCGTGCCATTCACCTTTTTGTTGAACAGGTTCTTTAAAAAAACAGCTTGGATGTGCTCATTGTTTAACTGATGGGATTCCTCCACTGGGCAGTTTTTTTTGTCAATGTAGTGTTTCGTATAAAGGACCTAAGATTTTAGGCTAGTGATGGCCTACTTTTAGGTCGTATTAACACATTGAGCTGTGTACATATGTGTGCATTTTACATTTGAGTATTATTACCACAGACTATTAGGAGCAAAGGTTTGTAGTGATGTAGTGTAAAAAGTTACTGGTGGGCAGCAATTTCTCCATTCATGTCCAATAGTGTTTTTTATGGAACCATTCTTGTTCTTCCCACAGTTGTCTTCAGTTATTGTTGCCAGTCTTGAAATTCACAGGCAGTTTTCATTCGTTCATTACTATGTCACTGAGTGTGACCGTTGAAGCAAGCCGAGTTACAGTTGAGTTTATCTTGAGTGGATGACCTTTTTCCAAAACACATGGGTTAATACTACCACCCGTAGAAAATGGAGGGGAGCTCTTTCCAAATGAAGAGGTTCAGAAATGTGGAATTCCATGGTGCGAGTGCTGTTTAGTACGGCGCAAACCTACTGTATCCAGCCCGATATAAACTAGCCTGGAGGAGAGAGAAAGGGAGAGAGATAAAGAGAAATTAGAAATAAGGAAAGGAAGATGTAGCTGTTTTTAAACAACAGACAGCAGTGAAAAAGATGTGTGAGAAGTAAATAACTACATTTACATAAAGTGAAGATAACTCAGTTTCCAGCCTGTTGTTGTAGTGTTGCGGCTGGGGGGCTCTTACCATGGCACCGACTCCATAGGCAGCTGCAGCAGGACCTAGAGCGTGGTAGGGATCTGTAGTGTACACTCGCCCATAACTGTCCCAGAGGAATACCAACACATATGTATTTCAGCTGCACATAGTTACAGTGAGAATAAAACACACACCTTGCACTGACTCATAGATAGGCTGAGATACTACAAATCACAAAACAAAAGACTTGTAAAGATCAAGTGTATCATAAATACCCACCAAAACTAAATAATATCTACTGTGAGTCATAGCCTAGCATGTTATTGTGTAAAAGTCTGGCCACCTTATTGCATTTCGAGGCTGCTGCTTTCTGAGTCCTCAGACGATCCTCCTTATTCTTACCTGTCACTGTAAGCAGCAGCTGCCGCGGCAGCAGTTGCCCCGGTTACAGCAGTAGGCTGAGCAAAGCGATAGGCAGCGGCAGGATAGCCTCCCTGGGAGACAGAGGGACAAATGGAGGTTATTACCATGGTACAGCTGAGGTAGACAGGATCATTACCGAGGCAGAGTTGTGTAAGTGCAGGGTGAGTTAAAGAATCACAGTACAACAAGTTTAGAACATTTGTGGTTAAAGATTGAAGTATTAACAAATGTAAAAACAAAACATAATTATTACAGTGGAGGTTGTTGACAATCGTCAATAATGCAGCATATCAAAGATTAAGAATTATAGAGAAAGATAAGTAACATTTACACGAACCACCCATATTATCGTTGTGATCTCTCATATGCATATAAGACAGAGAGAGAGAGGGGGAAAATAGAGATGCCACACTCACACACACTCACAGTGTCACCTCCTGGCATTGAGACAGCATGCTTGCCCCGATTCAATGCAAATCTATTTGAACACACCACTGCATTTGGACCTAATCATACAGAACACAACCCCGAGCATTCCCCTGGAAACCTGCAGTACAACTAGTGACAGGACAGAGGGAGGGGGGCTGTGAGAGAAGGTAAGGGGGAGAGAGAAAAGGTAGACCTATGCCTGTAGAGCATGCAGACGTGGATCAGCATGCTTCGGAGAAGAGTCCAGACCGGGAAGGGGTTGGGGACAGGCTTTAGTAATAAGAAACCGTGTTCTCCTCGTCTTTATTTTCAGCCCCACAGGGCACTGCTGCTACACAGATAGAGTATCTTCCAGCTCATCTCTGTACCTGTTCCAGCTATAGATGTTACTCAGCATAACGGATGTGGTAACTGCCAATCATAAGAAATGGTGCTGGGAACATTGGTGTTTGTATGAAATAAGAGGCTCTCTGCCAGTGACTTCAAGACAAATACAACTGCCGCCTTTCATGTTCTCTCTGCCAGCAGTCTACCTTTCAGGGACCAGGTTCTCTTTGAACAAACTGGCAAAAACACACGCTGTTTAGTAGCTTAGTAACAAACCCCTTCCCCACAATCCACCTGTGCAGATGTCAGTGAGTTAGTAGGAAAATGAAAAGCAAGTTACCGTTTCAAAACAACATCAAAAGATCATAATCACCAGAGGGATAATAAAAATACACACTGTGTTTGGTAATGACCCTACCTGAGGCAATCTGCTACTAATGACAGAGTCCTGAAACACTATTCTATAGAGAGAACAGAAACAGCCATTGTCAACCTGGACACACGCACACACACTGACAGACACGCGCCCGGACACAAGCGCACACAGAGCGGCCCGGCTACCCATGTAGGAACCCCGTGTTACAACAGCAGACTACAACACCCTCTGTTACAGTCTGTCTTCTGGGAAAACTCAGACCCACAGGTGTGACCCCAGGCAGCGGTGGAATGGTAAAGTACAGAGTGTATCCCTTAGCATAATTCAATATTTGGGCAGCTCTGTGCAGCGCATTTAATTATGCACATGCAGAAACGCACAGAGAGAAAGGAGAGAGTCGTGAGTGAGTGTGAGAAGTGGGAATCTACTTACGTATAAGTCAGCAGCTCCATAAAACCCACCATCCTGATACACCACGCTAAGAGAGAAAGGCAGACAGGGGAGATGGCAGACAGGGGAGATGGCAGACAGGGGAGATGGCAGACAGGAGAGATGGCAGACAGGAGAGATGGCAGACAGGGGAGATGGCAGACAGGGGAGATGGCAGACAGGGGAGATGGCAGACAGAGGAGATGGCAGACAGAGGAGATGGCAGACAGAGGAGATGGCAGGTGAAGAGAGGGGTGGAGGGAGGAGATGGCAGACAGAGGAGATGGCAGGTGAAGAGAGGGGTGGAGGGAGGAGATGGCAGACAGAGGAGATGGCAGACAGAGGAGATGGCAGGTGAAGAGAGGGGTGGAGGGAGGAGATGGCAGACAGGGGAGATGGCAGACAGAGGAGATGGCAGACAGAGGAGATGGCAGGTGAAGAGAGGGGTGGAGGGAGGAGGACAGGAGCAGTGGAGATGGAAGGTCGGTGTGTACAGTGAGATGGTCCAAGACCAGAGTGGCAGGAATGATAGCCAGTGTGGAGGAAAGTAAACAGGGAGATGATTGAGGGGAAAAGTGAACGGACAAGGAGAGAGATAGAACAGTTATTTCACACACATGCAGCATGCAGAGGAAATACACTACCATTTATTTCTTCCATTACTGCTGAACCAAGTGGTATTATCAACATGACTGAATTACAGGGTACCATCCTCTATCAGCATCCCCCGGGGAGAGGGAACGGAGGCCCATTTACATTGACGAGGACAAGGTCCTGGACAGACTGAGGACAAGTCAGCCAGTCGTTTGTTTGAAGTCAGGCAGTAGTGGATTAAATATGGAAGAGCCATTTCCTGCAGCACTAGTAAAAAACAAAATCCAGAATATCACAGCAGCTGCATCCCCATTAACCAATTGGCACAGCCCAGCAACATGCAGTACAGTTTCTAGTGGAATTAATGGAACATAGAAAAATAGAAAGAAAATGTGTCTGGTCTTTGTGTGCAGTGTGACGCAGAGGGTCAAATTATTGTTCTGCTCAGAGGGAGTTTGTGTCTATACTACCAAACTAATGACATTACGCTTATTGGTATTTATAGTAAACTACTGAATTTACTGAAGGAACGTATATAAATGTCATGTTAAGTGTATCCGTTCAGAGTATGGATTGTGTAGTTGAATCCCTTACCCAGGGTAGGCAGGGAGGGCAGGCTGCGGCACCGCCGCACGCACAGCGCCGTACACTGGCCTTCCCCGGCCCCTAAGGTGAGCACCACGGAACGCAGCTGCCGTGGAGGCTGCCGCTGCTGCAGACGGGTAGGGGAACCCCGGAACTGAGGGAGAGGGAAGGAGAGAGAGGGTATGAACATCCAATGCCTGGGGGTACTATGAATTAGGGATGCTTAAATGAAGTCAGATTTGGGTGAAATGAAGGGCATGAAATCTAAGAGGAAGACGAGGTTTACCTGCATAGAGCTCTGGTCCGTACATGGCCTGCACCATTGGGCTTAGCTTCCATCCTGCTGAGAAGCAGAGAGGAGGCAGAAACAGGAGGGTTTCATATAGATAGGGGATACACAGGGAGATTGACTAGCAACTGACTAACAGTTAGGGATCACAATGAGGCTAATGGAGTAGTTTGCATATGGTTACCATATGGCAGGGTGCTAAGGGCCTCTCCGTTGGGGTAGGGGCTGACCATCTTCTTATTGGTCATCACCCTGGCCGTGGCATTGTTAACCTGGGGAGTGGGAGGAGGGACAGTGAGCACAACATTTGGTCTGACACAAAAGACAATCACACAAGTGGACCAATATTAGACATTTACACATGATAGCAATTCATAAAATAAAGCATATCTAACTCTGACTGTGTGAATAATGCAATGGTAATAACACTCCTGCTGTCTAAGGTCAACAGACCATTTGCCAAGAAGATGGTGATTGTGTGTACACATACAGGGAGGCCACAGTTACAGTCTGCTCCCCATTCACCATCGCTGGATCATTCACATCAATACGGTGGTGGGTTTGATGCATCACATAGTTAACTCCTCCCTGCCAGGCTGCCTCCTCCTCAGCCAGTTATACGACAGCTGACAACATCGCTTATGATGAAGTAGTCTCTGCTCTCCCTGGCGGTGTTTGTGTGCGCGTGTGTACATGAGTGGGTGGAGGATTGTTAGGGGGGGATCTTAGTCATGCAATTAAAGTGTTCTGCCCAAGAGGAGTGTAATCGATGACTCATTGTGGAGACAACTAGCTACACTGAGGGCCAGTGGTTGAGCCCAGCGGTGAGAGGAAGAGAGATTTATAGGTAAAAAAAGAAAGGAAGAGATAAGGTGGAGGAGAAGAGCTGGGATACGTGGCACTGCAGGAGAATAATAATATGTGTTTGCAGGTGTGTGAACAGAGACGGCTGTTGAATCAAGATGGCTGCTAGCTAGGCTAATCCCTCACTGAACTTCAAAGGGCCATATTAGGCTCCCTTCCTTAATCTTTATCCATCTCCTTTGATGGGGTTTCTGAGAATGACTGTTGTGTCGTGCAATTTCACAGTTTGAGTGTGCCGTCGCGCAATGTCAAACTTTGTTGTGAGCTACTAATGACCTATTGGCCAATTGGAGAGCTTTGAGACTTCTATGTAACGAAGTTCCACTTAGAAGGCCATTATGGATTCAGCCACCTTCAACACCCCACTAATCATACTCTATCACTGCAGCCCTCATTCAAATGGAAATGACAATTACCTCATTTTCCTTCATTGCAAATGAGATGGTCAGCCTTGAGTGATTCAATTAGCTGACATAATTGTCCCTGTGAGTGAAGACACTAAAATAAAACGAATAAATCAGCCTAATGAATCAGATTAATGCTGATAATCTTTTCATATCACAGCATTCATATCCGGGTCATTTATAAGCCTCTATTTTGGGTGTGATAACTGGGCAATGGTCCATTTCCTTATGTATAGTTAGTGGTGTGTCAATGCCAGGGGAGGTAATGCAATTTGATCAATCTCACCGAGAGGTAGACATGCAAATCAAACAGAGACCAGTGAGAAACACATCTGCATGGGTTAATACTAAACATTCAACCCCATCCCACCCCTCAACTTAAGCCCACAGCAGTACCAATAGAACTGGGCCAAAGTAACCCAAATCGCCCCCAAATGAAACCAAACTTGTTGGGGTTAACCTAAAAAGAAATCAACATCAATACATACAAAAGGGGGAGAGAAAGAGGGGTGCAAAAAACATTTGTTGGACAAAATTAATAATTTTATAAGACAGAAATTATACGCAGCCAAATATGGGCGCATCACATGACCAAGAGTGAGAATAAAGAACCAAAAAATGTAATTCAGCCAATCAGCAAGCGTCGGATGCAGCATAGAGACCAATCAAAACAATCGCAGCACTCCCATATCAAACACATACAGAGACAGATGGGACAGGTAAGGAGTTCAGGAGAGGGATGCAGGTGAGAAAGAGAGAGATAGATAGATACAGAGCCAGTCCACATACAGAAACAGGGAAACACAAAGATGGTGTAAGAAAGAGAGAGACGTCGTCTACATAAGCAACAACAAAAATCAACAATTACTTTCTCAAAAACAAAAATAACAAATACCAAGGTGCGTCATTCAAAAAAAGCAATTAGATTCTGTGACCATTCTCCCAAAAATCTCACTAAGTTACATGTGGAGGAATAGAGAGACAGAGCACCAAAGGATGGAGGGAAGAGAGAAGAGAAGAGCAATCCTCATACCCCAAAAAAGAGAGAAATCAAATAATACATGAGACACTGCCAGGCATTATTACTGTGTGTCACAAACTAAGACCAGTACACAAACTAATACACACACCATTCAATAAAGGAAAACCAAACCAAAGGGAGGTTAAAAGGACAGCAAAAGACAGACCAAAGGATCACCCAGTTAAACCCAATGTGTTTATATACAGTTGGTTAAACCCCTTATCTTTTCAGGCTACTCTACAGAGGAATTCACACAACAGAATGAATCTCTGTTCTTTTAACTCCTGGTTGTTAATCCCATTACTAGACTCACGACAGAGGTGAGTTATTGCGGTCATAAACTTTATTGAGTATTCTCTTAAAGTGCATTCCATAAGATTCCCTGCTGCTGCTCGCAGTGAACTTTAAAAAATCCTCAAACTTTAAGAGCTACACGATTAACGCTGCTTATCATTGTGAAGAGAAAATATGGACAGATGGATGAGCTATCTTTTCTAAACAATTACAATATCACTAACTCCTGTAACAGATATACTTATGATGACTGCTGAATGGACAAAAATTGGTGGGAGGGCCTGCAGGACCAATCCAATCTGATTGGGTGGGTCTGGCAGGGCCTGGTTCCCCAGTGGGTGGGCCTGTGTCCACCCCACATATGCCTATGCCCCTGTGTTAATCTATCGGTTTCCATGAGTGATTCTCCCTGAAGTTTCAAAATGTGAAATACATAAGCATATACACTTTAGCTCAGTATACTTTCACATTTAGAACACAGAAAAACACATACAATTAGGATTTAGAATACTAGAATTGACATGAATATTTTTATGATTGGATAAAGGTCAGCCATTTTGGTCAAGGAGTTGGTCAACTATGGTTTGCCAGTGCTGTGATAAGATAATGTAAAACAGGGCTGAGAAACTGGTGGCTGCAGCCCAAGGATATTTTTTTTTGTCTGGGGGGGGGGGGGCTCAGTCGGGGTCACAATTTACTATTGCGAAGCAGAATACAGAAGGTGCAATTTCAAAATGTTGTTGCGTTTTCATTTTATGTCAGTCAAATTAGCCCATGTCAGCTAACATTTTTTAGATTGGTAAGTTAGTCTAGCAGCCAGTTATCCAAACTTCTAGTAATCAAGGTCGAATTAGAGCCCGGGGGCCCCCATTGATTGTGTTAGTCAGTCTCACAGATATTAAAAACTGGAAGCATCGCTCTCCACCTTATGGCAAAATGTGTAGAATGGCATGTAATTAACTCTAAAACAAAAACAATTGCATGGAATTAGTTCTAAAACTGGAAAATCTTCTCTCCACCCCACGGCACATTTCTTGGAATTGCAGTAAACTAGCTTTAAAGCAGCAACATTTTATCTACGCCCCATGGTGCCCATCCCTGATATAAAATAATGAATTTGAAGGGTTTTTCTGCCCTGTATGTTTGTTAGCTAGCAAGCCAGACAGTTTTAGAGGAATGTTTCCGTAGATTTTTTAAATTTTTATTAACTGCCATTATGCCAACATTCCATTCGAACAATGCAGTCAATTCACAGCCAGACACTGGCTGAAATCAGTTGATGATAGACAAGTTGGAAATACAACAAGCAATGCTATTACATCATATAATGGCACTCAAATTCCCATGAAAACAAACATTTTTAACATCTATGGTTTACAAACATATATTTTAGAGGCTATTTATACGGAAAATTGGTATAAACCTTTAAACTATATTTATAATTATATCACAATATTTTAGGTTGACAATAATTTGATTACACAATTTCTGATATATCACATGCATTACTTTAATTTTCCTGCATAAGTAAAATCTGGATTATGCCTTAGCCATTAATTCCAATTAGACTGGTTTGGATTTCTCCCTGACCACCATGGGCGCCATTTTAACCCCATTCTGGAACTTCAGAATTGAATAGGATCTCTATGGAAAAACACACCATGATGTAGGACGCAATGCTGTGTTCTAATCATGTCCTCCACCACGCGAGTGAGAATTACCATTCTATGTGCAACTTGCAGCGATGATTGTACTTTCCAATCAGCATAACTGATGGGTCGTGTTTGAAAATGGTAACTGTAATTTCTGTACTACTTTCTGTGTGCTTGAATGTTGTGCATTAGGATTTAAAACTGCAATCCACATGTTGTGCATTAGTATTTAAAACCGCAATATGTAACTTTTTGGACGACCGGACCAAATTCACATAGAAATGCGAGTTATAGATCTGTCATTCTCAATGAAAGCAAGTCTAAGAAAAGGTAGATATTTTCCATGTGCACCATTTCTATGCTTCCCGTTCTTAACTTCTTTGGGATAGGGGGCGGTATTTTGACACCCGGATGAAAAGCATGCCCAAAGTAAACTGCCTGCTACTCAGGCCCAGAGGCTAGAATATGCATTTAATTGGTAGATTTGGATATAAAACACTAAAGTTTCTAAAACTGTAAAAACAATGTCTGAGTATAACAGAACTGAAATGGCATGTGAAACCCAGAGGACAAACCATAAAATAAATCAAATAATTCAGCATACCACTGATTTCAATGGCTGGCACTTTTATAATAGGGCGAAATCGTTCCCGATTGCAGTTCTTAGAGCTTCCACTAGATGTCAACAGTCTTTAGAAAGAGATTCAGGCCGTTTTTTTTATGCCCAGCGTCGTCCGGGTTAAGCCGGCAGGGATATCCTTGTCTCATCGCGCACTTGCGACTCCTGTGGTGGCCCGGGCGCAGTGCACGCTGACCAGGTCGCCAGGTGTACGGTGTTTCCTCCGACACATTGGTGCGGCTGGCTTCCGGGTTGGATGTGTATTGTGTCAAGAAGCAGTGCGGCTAGGTTGGGTTGTGTTTCGGAGGACGCATGGCTCTCGACCTTCGCCTCTCCCGAGTCCGTACGGGAGTTGCAGCGATGAGACAAGACTGTAACTACTACCAATTGGATACCACGAAATTGGGGAGAAAAAAGGGGGTAAAAAACAAAAACAACATCCAATAGTCAAAGGTATATGAAATACAAATGGTATAGAGAGAAATAGTTGACGCGTCATAATTCCTATAATAACTACAACCTAAAACTTCTTAACTGGGAATACTGAACCACCAGCTTTCATATGTTCTTATGTTCTGAGCAAGGAACTTAAACGTTAGCTTTGTTATATGGCACATTTTGCACTTATACTTTCTTCTCCAAAACTGTGTTTTTGCATTATTTAAACCAAATTGAACATGTTTCATTATTTATTTGAGACTAAATAGATGTATTGTATTAAGTTAAAATAAGTGTTCATTCAGTATTGTTGTAATTATCATTATTACAAATATATATATACAAAACCGCCCGATTAATCGGTATCGGCTTTTTTTGGTCCTCCAATAATCGGTATCGGCGTTGAAAAATCATAATCGGGCAACCTCAACTTCAAACAGCTGAAAATACAGTATTTTTCCGTTATTGAAAATATATTTCACAGCGGTTTAAATGGTACAATGACTCTCTACACTATAGGTCACTTGTTTGTCACATAAACAGAAATTAGGCTAACTATTAGAATTTTAGCAACCAGGAAATGGCAAAGCGATTTCTGCATATTGCACCTGGAGACAAAGAAAAGTTATTCCCAAAAGTTATGACAGATTTATTTCCCCCTTAACTAACACTGACTGAAGCAGCTGAAAGTATGATAACACAATTGAACAGGAGCTTCCCAGAGAGCCATGGGTTATTGTCATTACTGGGGATAACAATTCATTAGGAAAAATATACATACAATGAAGTATTAATCAAATGGGTTCTGGTAAGCCATGTCATTGCAAAGAGGAGGATGATTAAACTTGGACATTCCGGGGAGGTGTTAATGAGAGGAGGGGAGGGGGGTGGATCCATTATTATTACTAGTTGGACCAGCCTGTCAATGGGCTGTGTGTCTGTCTATGTGTGTGTGTGTGTGTGTGTGTGTGTCTGTCTATATGTGTGTGTGTGTGTGTGCGCCTCGTCACTGCTACCTTCCCTATCAATACAGGCCCCATCATAAAAGGGACTTATACTCTGGATAGCTGGGAGATCAGAACAATGCTAGGCTACCATACTTCAAATTGATTTGTAATATACAAAGATGCTGTGGACATAACTAAAGCATGCAACTACTGTACGTCTTGCTTCCAGCATCTACTGCCAATAAGCTAATTGACAGATTGGAACTACCAAATTAACGGTTCCTTTAGGAATATTCTAAACAATGTGTGATTTTGCATCTAGTGCCTTTTTCAAGGGGGGGGTTGGGGTCAGATCAGCGATTATGTCATTTATACACAACTTACCGTTGCCGAAGAAACAGCGTGAGGACACGCGAGTGGTTACCGTGGAGACTGACAACACACATAGAAGTCATCAGGGAAACAGAAAAAATATAATAACAAATAAATAAACCAACAAACAACCCAATAAATTAAAATTCCCCCAATGTGAAATAAAATGGGGATAATAGTTGAAAGCAGTGATACAGTTTTTGAGAGAGAAAAATCATCCAAAATTAGTTTCTGCTCAATGCATGAGCATCTTTCCATTTCTAGAGACACACGGACTGGAGGGGTGCTTCTTTCAACGTATGCAAATTATAGTGGTCATAAGATTAAGGGACACAAAAACCAGGTCGACCACTTTTATATTAAGAGATTGGCTTAATTGCGTCTGAAAATATGTCTCCCACAGTCAAGAGTGGCAGTAAAAATACTTAAGTGAATTGTAGCGTAAAATGATTCTTACTAAAAGCGACGTTGGCAGGATTCATATTTTGATCTGCAGAGGGGGGTAATTGTATAAAGAAATTACTTTGGAACATTTAGTTCCGCTATGAATCACAACAAAATAACTTTAGAAAAAAAAGAGATAAAAAGAGAGAAGGATGAGTTAAAGGACTAAAGACGAAAATATAACATGTGAAAGGAAATACAACGAGACGTATTACACACACAGGTGCACATATACAAGACAAGAGGGTGAGGACTGGGGAGTGTCACACAGGGACAGAGGACTGGGGAGTGTCACACAGGGACAGAGGACTGGGGAGTGTCACACAGGGACAGAGGACTGGGGAGTGTCACACAGGGACAGAGGACTGGGGAGTGTCACACAGGGAAAGACATAACAGTGGAGAAACAAAGGAAGACAAACATGACTGGCTTGGAGAGAATGGGAGCTTGAAGGAGAGAGAGAGGGAGAGTGAAGGAGAGAGAGAGGGAGCTTGAAGGAGAGAGAGAGGGAGAGTGAAGGAGAGAGAGAGGGAGAGTGAAGGAGAGAGAGAGAGAGAGTGAAGGAGAGAGAGAGGGAGAGTGAAGGAGAGAGAGAGAGGGAGGAGCCTGTGATCTGGGAGAAAGAGAGAGGAGTGGTAAAGGAACAGTTCATACTCCCTGTCCCCTTTTCTTTTGCCCTCCTCTCACATAAACACACACAACCACACCAATCCATTCACAAGTTCACCTCTTTTTCTCTGTCAATCATGCAAAGTATCTGAAACAAGCAACAACCATGACTTAATCCAAAGCTAAGCCCAGTTTATCACAAACAGCCCATTTAGAGCAGTAATACAGTTCTGGGGAGCAGAGTGATCACAGCCTTCTTTTGATTTGAGCCAATTCACATCTAAAGCTCAAGTGAAAGAGCTGGTGTTGAAAAAGGATCCAAATCAATGCCTTTTCAATTAGGTTGACACCGAGGTGGAATGTCAGGATTAAACATCCAGTCTGATTGGTTTTCTTGAAGAACATGACCCTTTTCTTTAAAAGACTGACAGAACTGTTTCAAATGGAGGCTGTGGGCGGTTTGCCACCTGCAGTAGTGTAGCGTACATCTATCACTGAATGAGAACGGATCAGCCATGCAGGATCAGATGAACAGTCCCAGTAAGTTAGTCCTTATCACACCCAGCTCTCTCTTTAGTCAGAGACTCAGGCTCATTCAGTGGTGACATGGTTGGTCTCTGAGTGAGGAGCTCTCCTCCCTGCGACCCTGTGTCTGATGACATGCATGCAGACTCAAGAGCACCAGGAGACGAGACGTTGCTCGTTCTCATTACCACCACTACTGAGGTGATAGACTGCACCTTCATATTCTACTGTATCTAATGTCTGTCTAAAACTCTGCGCCACGGAGCAATCACTTCCCATCACACCAACACATCAACAAGAGCGGCATGCGGTGAGAGAGACACACCTACACGTTCAATACGCTGTTACTACTACAGTACTTCAGGGTGGGAACTGTGGTGTGACAGCACGGTGACAAGACTTACAGGGCTGTATCCGTCCAATGTCGGGGTATCCCACAGTCAAATGTCTTAAATGTCACTTTCAATACATCAGTGTGATGAGTTGCTTGATGGCATATAATTGTCACTGCCTGGAAATTGATTAAGCGTCAATGGGAGGGCTCTCCAACCCTGTTCCCGGAGAGCTACCGTCCTGTAGGTTATCTAGCACACTCGATTCTAATAATTACCTGGTTGAAAGGCTGAATCAGGTACATCGCAACTGGGGTTGGAGTGAAAACCTACAGGAGGGTAGCTCTCCAGGAGCAGGGTTGGAGTGAAAACCTACAGGAGGGTAGCTCTCCAGGAGCAGGGTAGGAGCGCCCTGGTCTATGGGTGGTGATGTCAATGTCTTTAGTTTGAGTGCTTTTTGTGGAATACCCTTTGACATGAAGAGGACACAAACAAACACAGACTGATGGAGGAGATGCATGGTGTGTGTGCAGACTTAGACACACACAGACTGATGGAGGAGATGCATGGTGTGTGTGCAGACTTAGACACACACAGACTGATGGAGGAGATGCATGGTGTGTGTGCAGACTTAGACACACACAGACTGATGGAGGAGATGCATGGTGTGTGTGCAGACTTAGACACACACAGACTGATGGAGGAGATGCATGGTGTGTGTGCAGACTTAGACACACACAGACTGATGGAGGAGATGCATGGTGTGTGTGCAGACTTAGACACACACAGACTGATGGAGGAGATGCATGGTGTGTGTGCAGACTTAGACACACACAGACTGATGGAGGAGATGCATGGTGTGTGTGCAGACTTAGACACACACAGACTGATGGAGGAGATGCATGGTGTGTGTGCAGACTTAGACACACACAGACTGATGGAGGAGATGCATGGTGTGTGTGCAGACTTAGACACACACAGACTGATGGAGGAGATGCATGGTGTGTGTGCAGACTTAGACACACACAGACTGATGGAGGAGATGCATGGTGTGTGTGCAGACTTAGACACACACAGTAGTGTGGAGTGGAGACACAAACAGCAGGAAGACAAGTGAATCGGACCACTTACATGGGTACATTGGACGCGCACGGGAAACTGACTTCTTCAAAGTTTTATTCCAGACAAAAAGAAGTACACTTCGATGTAATAGAATAGGCCACTGCAGAGATCAATACTGCACTCTGTGTAGAACCAACAGCCATGCACACTTAGGGTTCCAAACGGACTAGCTAGGAGAACATTCGCTACAGATTCCCATGCACGGACAGACTTTAGTCAACAACATGAAATAAAATATTGAATCCAATCAACAACGATAGCCTTTTTCTGTTTTATGGATAAACAGACCTTCATAAAAGTAGTAAGGCATTTTTAACTTTGAGAAGATGTCATGCTAAACAACCAAAAGTCCACATCACTATCACCAAAATCATCTAGTCTTAACAAAACAGCCGATATAAAAGACATGCAAGAAATCCCAGACTGTCCGCACCAGCGCTGCAGTGACAGCCATGTTACAACACCATAGTATTATCATGCACACATACTTCCAAGAAATCCCATGCAAAAGGACAGCAAACAGAATATTCACACTTCTGATTTCAAAAACAATCTGGTGAAATACTACCATGGTATATCTTTCAGAGTTTCCTAAGCAAAACAATGTGTTAGGAAACTGAAAGACATACTACGGTAGTATTTTAAGCAAAACAATGTGTTAGGAAACTGAAAGACATACTACGGTAGTATTTTAAGCAAAACAATGTGTAATCTAAGCCTAGCCTAGTACGGGACCATTAAAACATCTTAACATTCCTCATGTCAGAGCATTGCCTCTAAGCTTAGCCAGTTTTTAATTAGTATCTTCACATTTGTTAGAATAACAGCCAGTTAAAAAAAAACTGAAATTATATGACCAATGACTAAGCTAGGGTTGCAAACAACTTCTAGGAGAGAGAAGAATCGTCACATAGCAGTGCCTCAAAGGAATACTGGGCTTTTCCTTCGCTGTTGAATGAGTGTATAAATACAGAACAACCTTTATTTGCCCTTAGTCTGTACGGCTGTTCTATCCCATGCACTAGTCAAACACAGACAAACCTGATGACAGACACTCCTGTTGACCCCATGCAGATTACAAAGGACTGGCCACAGCTTCAGAGAGTGCAACGACTGTCACACATGCAGCAATGACAAAAGGCGAAGAGAGAGAGAGAAACTTCCTTACAATTAATGTGATAACGATCATGCATGAAACAAGAAGATACTCCAGAGACTACAGACACAGAGGTTACTGAACCACCAGGGCCAAACAAATAGGTTGTTGATTTATAGAAGTTTAACTGATGTGGGTTTTCATTGGGCTCCATCAATATCCATTCAACTTGCTGATTGACTGAAGGTGTAATGTGGGGTTTTACAGACCATTGGATGCAGGTGTCATTCAGAACCAGACGTTGGAGAGCTGAGATGAAACCCAAGCGGGTCCAGCCATCACCATCATGCAGGACACAACTACCACAGTTAACCACAGCAAGGAGGCAGGAGCCCATGCAGAATCGTGATTGGCTAAGAACCTGGCTTAAATAAATCTGCTCCAGAGATGGGCAGGATATCACTGGCACGCAAACGGACAATATTTCAAAGAAAAACATGCATCTTCTCAGCTTCTCCCCAACTCTGAAACAGTCACATACGAGCCAAAGCTTCATTTAAAAAATGATAGTGAAAGGAGGGAGCTTAATATCAAGGATATGGCGTAGTTATTTTACAGATGGAGAGGAGAGCACTGTGCTGCATGCTGGAGGCCAGGAGCCATAAGCTTGTTACTACCACTTTGCAGCACAGGGGGAGGGGGGCATTCTAGACTAGGAACTAAGATATGATCAACCTGGCTACAATCGGCCATGCATCATCGTCTCATCACGTTCTCCTAATGTCCCGCGGTTCCAGCAACAGAGAAAGATGATTTAGATTGTATTTTGAAATCAAAGCAGTGGAAGCTATAATAAGAAATGGTGCAAGACAGGACCGAGACCTAAACCATTTAGAGAGCGAAAACTTCCCAGCATGCCTTGAGGTTTCAACTCTCCCCCCACCCCAAATGAACCAGGAAACAAGACAAACGCTCTGAAACCATCTGGGGGGTACCAGCAGAGACCACATCAGAGCACGTCAGTGGAAAAGGATGGCAGCTAGCGGAATCAGTGTACAGGCAGAGGAACGATGGTAGAAGGAGGGGATGAGTTAAATTACCTCTATCTTGCGACCTTCCACTAGCGTGCCGTGAAGCCTTTCCCGGGCTTTCTCCGCATCGGCGCTGGTCTCAAACGTGACAAAGCCAAAGCCCTGGGGTAGACAGACAGAGGGGAACGAGGAGCACCACAAAGACAGCGTAAGGAGAGGGCTGGAAGAAACATACCAGTTCTATAGAAAATCAAAACCATTTGATTTAGTTTTACTCATTTCATTACACATTTACTGAACAGGTACACAGTTGTAATCACTGGTTCATGCTGTTTGTTCTAGAACTGATACGGTGGTTACTGATTAGGGAAGGGTTGGGCAAACGGAATGTCGAAATTCAACAGAGGACCACACAGATTTTCATGGGACCGATTTGCTTTTCAAAATCTATTCGCAGTTATTAGAAAATATATAGGTCCATTATAATTTTGACTTACTTTCAATCTAGTTTCAGACGTTCAATAGTGGCCTGGAGTTCTTTAAAGCCATAATACCTATTGTTTATACTATCAGTGCAGGTAAATAGGGCACAGTGTGTGTGGAAAATGTAGCATTGAGACACAGTCAACACTTTACTTTTTCATCATAGTGTCCACAGTGGTGGGACTGAGGACATGTTTACCATCTCACTCACCTTTGAGCCTCTCTCATTGAAAATTATCTCAACATCAATAATCTTCCCAAATTGCTGAAAATAAACAAAACACAAGAAATTAGGATACAAACAAAAAGTCAACTTGCATTATGTACTCAGTGTAATTAATTGACAATCAGGGGTGAACTACACCTGCAGCACACTAGGAGGCAGTATTGTACCAAAATAAATTCAATCAAACTACCTTCTATTGTCTATTTTTCTATCCCTTTGTAAGTACACACCTTCCTATCCTCACTCGTTCACTAACTACTGACTACTTCTCTGTGGCTCTCATGGCCCTGTGATAGAGTACATCAAAGGACATGAGTGTTCCTCCCTTTGTGACTATCTGGCCCTTTGTTCTTCTCAACACCCAGTCTGACACCAACCATCAATTTAACAACAGGAGGGTTAAACTGATTTACTCCTCATCTCAAAGTGCAGCAAGGAAGTTCCCAGATTCTTACCCCAAACATCTGCCTGAGGTCAGGGTCTCGGAAGCGGAAGGGGATGTTGGAGACGTGAAGTCGTTTTGGGGTTCCTTTGGCCTCTGCGGAGTCAGCCCCGGATACTCCTGCTAATTCTACTGCCACGCACTGCCCCACTCCATCTACCTGACCTGGGGACACTTCTGTCTGCTGGGGGACAGGAGAGAGAGGAGGGAGAGAGAGGAGGGAGAGAGGAGGGAGAGAGAGAGAGGGAGAGAGGGGAGGGAGAAAGAGAGGAGGGAGAGAGAGGAGAGAGAGAGGAGGGAGAGAGAGAGGAGGGAGAGAGAGGAGGGAGAGAGAGGAGGGAGAGAGAGAGGGAGAGAGAGGAGGGAGAGAGAGGAGGGAGAGAGAGGAGGGAGAGAGAGAGGAGGGAGAGAGAGAGGGAGAGAGAGGAGGGAGAGAGGAGGGAGAGAGAGGAGGGGAGAGAGAGAGGGAGAGAGAGGAGGGAGAGAGAGGAGGGAGAGAGGGAGAGAGAGAGGAGAGAGAGGGGAGAGAGAGAGGGAGAGAGAGGAGGGAGAGAGAGGAGGGAGAGAGAGAGGGAGAGAGAGAGGGAGAGAGAGGAGGGAGAGAGAGGAGGGAGAGAGAGGAGGGAGAGAGAGGAGGGAGAGAGAGGAGGGAGAGAGGAGGGAGAGAGAGGAGGGAGAGAGAGGAGGGAGAGAGAGGAGGGAGAGAGAGAGGGAGAGAGAGAGGAGGGAGAGAGAGAGAGGAGGGAGAGAGAGAGAGGAGGGAGAGAGAGGAGGGAGAGAGAGGAGGGAGAGAGAGAGAGGGAGAGAGAGGAGGGAGAGAGAGAGGAGGGAGAGAGAGAGGAGGGAGAGGGAGAGAGAGGAGGGAGAGAGAGGAGGGAGAGAGAGGAGGGAGAGAGAGGAGGGAGAGAGAGGAGGGAGAGAGAGGAGGGAGAGAGAGAGGGAGAGAGAGGAGGGAGAGAGAGGAGGGAGAGAGAGGAGGGAGAGAGAGAGGGAGAGAGAGGAGGGAGAGAGAGGAGGGAGAGAGAGGAGGGAGAGAGAGAGGAGGGAGAGAGAGGAGGCAGAGAGAGGAGGGAGAGAGAGGAGGCAGAGAGAGGAGGGAGAGAGAGAGGGAAAGGCTGATAAATGGAATGATCCAAGTAATCTTGATCATTGTCAGGACAAATAAAGAGTGAGCCTAACAACAAAACCAACCACAACACTCACCGGGGTGGGTAAGATGTTGGATGTGGTGGCTGAGCCATTTGTTCCAGCCCCTGAATCCGAAGGCCCCTGCCCACCAGCACCAAACAAAGCACCACCAAACTCTGTCCCCAGGCCGTTCTGCGGAGGGGGTGGTGGAGGGAACGCTGAGAAGGGCGGGGGCACCAGCCCCTCCTGGCCCCCCGTTGAATCTTGAGAACCCTGACAGAGGAGAAGACAGGGTTAATACTAGTAGGCATTACTGTACTGTACCGTGCAGATGGAGGGCAGGGAGAGACTAGAACGAGGGTTAAAAACACAGCTTCAATTTCACCCTCCCTCCTACTCTCTCTCTCGCTCTCTCCCTCCATATCTCTGACAGCAGAGCATTTCAGTCAGCCTACCATGAAATATTCACTGCAACCACATCTATTATTGACAAATCACAAAATCTGATACACACATTGCTACACAAGCCTGCTCACTATCCATGTACACACATATCCAGAGAATATTTACAACAATGAGTACCTGTTATACCCCGTGAACAGATACTGTTATCCTTTTTAGTTACACTTGATATGAACTGATATCAGAACCAGTTGAGTTGGGAGACGGCTCCAGGCCATTGCCACAGCACTGTTACTATACTGTCTTCATGATAAACCCGGTAATGGATTGTAGCGCCGGCCGGTCACGATTTTAAAAAGGTGTCCGTTATGTGTTGTGGTATGGTGACGCTGTGATATAGGACTCCTCAGTCACACACTCAAGTTATGTGTTGTGGTATGGTGACGCTGTGATATAGGACTCCTCAGTCACACACTCAAGTTATGTGTTGTGGTATATGGTGACGCTGTGATATAGGACTCCTCAGTCACACACTCAAGTTATGTGTTGTGGTATGGTATGGTGACGCTGTGATAAAGGACTCCTCAGTCACACACTCAAGTTATGTGTTGTGGTATGGTATGGTGACGCTGTGATATAGGACTCCTCAGTCACACACTCAAGTTATGTGTTGTGGTATGGTATGGTGACGCTGTGATATAGGACTCCTCAGTCACACACTCAAGTTATGTGTTGTGGTATGGTGACGCTGTGATATAGGACTCCTCAGTCACACACTCAAGTTATGTGTTGTGGTATGGTGACGCTGTGATATAGGACTCCTCAGTCACACACTCAAGTTATGTGTTGTGGTATGGTGACGCTGTGATATAGGACTCCTCAGTCACACACTCAAGTTATGTGTTGTGGTATGGTGACGCTGTGATATAGGACTCCTCAGTCACACACTCAAGGACATCCTGTAATAACTTCAAAAACACCCCAACTGTGTTCAGAAAGAGCAAAGCTTGTAGGGAGGGGGAGGAATGGGGGGGGGCGCCATTTTGTTTCGGGCCATGAAACTGCTTCGTGGCCTTCCAGGCGTGATGACAGCATCCAATACCATTAAAACAGGCCAGTCAGTGAGCCGGCCAGCCAGGCCTGGGCGAGGCGACACCCAGGCTCCAGACAGCCTTTTTAATTACCAGGGAAACTAAGTTGCGGGGCAGTAAAGCAGATGAGGATTCACTAATCCCAGAGACTGCAGACTTCTCATCTTGAAACGACAGTGGAAAGAACCGTCCCGGCTACTGTTAAATCCCCTCTACTTGATAAGGAGGACTGAGCTCTCGGTTCTGTGCCTCCAAGATAACGAGTGCAACAAAGGTAGGTTTAATTCAGAACAGGATGGAAAACTGTTCTACTGCTATATTCCACCAGCCTCTCCTTATGTATTCTGGTCCATATGAATCGCTTATGAGGCTGACTGCATACTGCATTCATTGCAATGTCATTAACTTAATAATAACAATAGCACATAAGTCCTGCATAAAACGGGGAGGATGATTAAATGAAGGAGGATTCCAAATAGGTTAAATGGACTTCCTCCTGTAAAGACATGTCATCCATAAACATGTAGAAGTCTGGAACCAGGAAGTAAAGGGTGCTTCTCATCATCTGAGTCACAGTGACCAAATCCAAATCTGTGTTGGAGGCTCCGAGGATGGGGGTGGGGTGGAAGTGTAGTGGGTGTTTCTAACAGTACAGTATCTCCATCATGTGAGTACTGGAATGGATATTTTGGCTACTCACTGGTATCCAATGATGGGTGGACAAAGCTAAATAGTAGAGAAAAGGTACTGGCTGAGGGCTGGTAGTACTCAACCCATTTGTCAACGGGACATTCCTGCCACACTCACTGAGAGGCAACAGTAACACTGCCCTAAATGGCAGTATTTCACACACAGAGCAGAGAGCGAGAGAGAGCGAGAGAAGAGATAGAGAAGAGATAGAGAGGAGAGGAAGAGAAGAGTGAGAGGAGAGGAAGAGAGAGATGTGAGGGAGAGAAGAGAAAGAGGAGAGGGAGAGAAGAGGGAGAGAGGTGAGGAGAGAAGAGAGAGGAGAGGGAGAGAAGAGAGAGAGAAGAGGGAGAGAAGAGAGAGAGGAGAGGGAGAGAATAGAGAGATGGAGAGAGAGAGGAGAGGGAGAGGGAGAGGAGAGGGAGAGAAGAGAGAGAGGAGAGGGAGAGAAGAGAGAGAGAGGAGAGGGAGAGAAGAGAGAGAGGAGAGGGAGAGAAGAGAGAAAGAGGAGAGGGAGAGAAGAGAGAGAGAGGAGAGGGAGAGAAGAGAGAGAGGAGAGGGAGAGAAGAGAGAGAGAGGGAGAGAGAGAGAGAGAGGAGAGGGAGAGAGAGAGAGAGAGGAGAGGGAGAGAAGAGGGAGAGAAGAGAGGGAGAGAAGAGAGAGAGGAGAGGGAGAGAAGAGGGAGAGAAGAGAGAGAGAGAGGAGAGGGAGAGAAGAGGGAGAGAAGAGAGGGAGAGAAGAGAGATGGAGAGAGAGGAGAGAGAGATGGAGAGAGATGAGAGGGAGAGAAGAGAGGAGAGGGAGAGAAGAGAGAGAAGAGGAGAGAGGGAGAGAAGAGAGAGAGGAGAGGGAGAGAGAGTAGAGGGAGAGAAGAGAGGCTATTATAAAAAGGGAGTAATTCTGTGTTGCAAAAAGGAAAGAATGAACTCATGTGTAAAAACATTGTATTACAAACGGAAACGGAATGATCAAATTGCTTACAAATTTCAAGAGACAGAGGGGGGTGTACAGTCATATTGTATAATATTTCACATGTATATTTGTATACAATATCATATATATCATAACTCACTAGTAAGCCACTAGGTGATGTTCAAAGGCAATGCAGGAATGAATATAAAATAGTCTAAGCATAACAAATCTCATTTGACCACAAGGTACCCTTTCAAAATAACTTCAGATTTACTGTTCTTCTTGAACGTATAAGACAATATTAAATGCACCATCTGAATTACGATAGGCTAAACTCTGCATCCCTCTTTCTCTACACACACCACGGCGGTATAGTACAGAAGTGTTACCTGAGACACCAAAGGTTTTTCCATACACCAAGAGGACCGGGGGGGAGAGAGAGAGGGCTTGCAAATGTGGGTCAAAATATTCAGCGAACGTTGCGAGAGTGCATGTGTTAAAATGTGTGCAGTGACTGCAGCGTAATGAAATCATTTGAATTCAGTTGCACAGTACAGTAGACAGTCAGTGAAGAGTGTTAGTAGACTACAGTAATCTCTTTAACTTGCTAGTTATTCTAATCCCAATCCGTGTATCATGAATGAATAACCACTATTAAACTAATCTACAGCCCACTGTGACGCATTGCTTTGCATTAAATATGCCGCCTCTTCCCCCCTCTCTCTCCAATGCAGTAGTACGCTCCTCTTCCTTTTTCTGCAGCTGGAGAAATAGATATGCTTTCCCTTTCCTTTTTCCTCTCCTTCTTTCTCCCTCCTCGCTTGATGAAATCCAGACGAGGGTTTCTACCTCCGCCCCGCCTCCCCCAAGTCAGTCAAAGCCACCGCCGCTATGAAACGTGACCCACGGATCCCAAGAGCCAGTCAAGCATAACGCTGTAGCCGCCTCCCATCTCCATGTAAGGGCACCTATGTACTGAAACCCTGTCACTCCTTCAGGGTTGTCAACCAATGAAAATCACGACACATAATATACAGCCTATCCCTCCACGGTACATTAACAGCTAATTGGCTTAAACCCTACAGGCACCACAAGCTAAATAACACATGGCATTGCATTTAAGGGTAACAGAGCATTAGACTCTTAACAAAAGAGTTGGTCAGTTTCTAAAGGTCCGGTGGTAGTACAGGCTATTGTATTCACTGACTCAGTCAATATGACATAAACACACCAAAGAGATCAGAGGTTGTTGTTGGCCATGAAGGATGGAACCATGCAAGGGCAGTTGGAGCTTCAGCCATGGAACCATGCAAGGGCAGTTGGAGCTTCAGCCATGGAACCATGCAAGGGCAGTTGGAGCTTCAGCCATGGAACCATGCAAGGGCAGTTGGAGCTTCAGCCATGGAACCATGCAAGGGCAGTTGGAGCTTCAGCCATGGAACCATGCAAGGGCAGTTGGAGCTTCAGCCATGGAACCATGCAAGGGCAGTTGGAGCTTCAGCCATGGAACCATGCAAGGGCAGTTGGAGCTTCAGCCGTACCACACTGATTCTGAAAGCCTGGCTGGACCCGTCTCACAGGACATCTTTAAAAAGACTTCCCTCAGCAGCCTCCCCATTATATACTCCTACAGACGGCCCAACGTGAGCCACGTCCACTACGGCACCAACACCATGGTGGCCATACACGGTCCCAAAGCTCTGTAAGATGCCTGGTATGGTGGAGGAGCAAACCTCCTCCCTGACACTTAACCTTTGCCAAGTTCACTGACATGACCCTCTTAATCCTTCGGTCTCTCTATGAAACGCTGCTCTATGCAGATAATTGCAGAGGGAAACAACCCAGCACCCTAAGACCTAGCCTGCTGTAGGGTGACGAATCAGTGTATTTGGGAGGATTTAACATCCATGCCCAATCGCTGTTAAAAGTTTCCACACAATATTTGATTGAGTCAGCCACCAACACTAGTGAGGATTTCTTCTCTTTCAGCCCAGAGAAGAAGACAAGAGAATAAACGTTGCTGCGCCATGTGTCCATTGAACTGAACCAGCTCCGTCAGCGATAGTGGGGGAAGGGGCTTAAGGAGGCTCTGAGACTCAACACTGCACTGCAGCAGAACTGGCCATTGTTTCTGTCAGTCACAATAGTGCATGTGTGCAAATTAACATACTTGCTGTGCTGTCTATTCAAAGCTCAATGCTTTTCTGCACGTCCCTTGAGCCAGCTGGATTGTCAGTACTGCAGGTTTAGATGGGCAGAGTGAGGAGCAGCAGTAAGCCTGTAGTGGAGACAGATGTCTCAGAGTGCATTAGTGCTCTAATACTGTCTGCCAGTTCTGCAGCAGTTTGGTTGGTGCAAATGTGAAGCAGCAGGTAAGTCTCTTACCCCTGGGGGCCAACACTTGGGTGGGGCTCCGCAAAATACTTTCAATCCCTGCCTTCCCTCTCTAAACCAAGCAGGGTGCTGCAGTAATGGAGGTGAGGCAGTAAAATACACCACCATCACGCCATTTCTCAGAACCCGGCATTCATACGGTTGGTTGCTGTGTTTGGGAGAGAGGGGAGGGTCGAGCTCTAAGTCACACAGCCCTAGAAATGCATGTGCTGGAGTTAAAAGCACTTGGGGAGATTCCTGCTGCTAACTGTCCAATCAGCACCCAGAGCACAGAACCTCACAGCACCCCATCCAGTATTGTGGCGGGAGGAAAGGGGAGGCTGGGTCGTACCAACAGAGAAGGATTGAGGGGAAGGAGTCACAACTGTTTCTTGGCACCTGTCTCTTTCACTCAGAAAGGGGGGGGAGGGGGGGGCGGTTAAACAGCAAGACAGCTGGGAAGACAACAAAGAATTGCTGTAGCACCCCCTTCTCATTCCAACAGCCCCCCACCGCTCACCCTGGACTAACATGATGTTCTGTACAGTCAGCATGGCCGCAACGTGCGACATACACACAGCTCAACACTGCTAATTTACAGAGACATTTGCAGAAGCCTGGACCTCCTTGAGGGCCCTGAAGCACAGCCAGGACCACAGAACATGTTGGGGCAGCAGGCTCATTAGAACATGTACACAGTTAACCCCTCTTGCTGCCAGTAACACATCTACATATTTAAATGATAAAAAACAAGTGACGTTACATAAGTCGTTACACAATACTAGTCACAAAACACGGAGCGTTCCTCAATGTGTAGGCTATGTGCATGTGTTTGTGGTAAAAGAGAAACAACAGTATAACTCCACGTAGTAATCTGAGGCCTAGCCTTATGCAACGTATCAAAACTAGCTAGGTAAACAGCAGTCGAATCAACTGCATATTATTTCAAAACATGTAGAAAAGAGCAAAGCATTTTGTTCTTTCGATGTTCCAGGTCTAAACCTGCTGGATAGGAACGTACAGAAAACTGGCTATGACATGAACAAACTCACCGGCAACACCGCAGGATAGTACAGCCCCATCATTGTCTGCACGGCAAGGAAGAGTCTCTCTCTCTCTATTCCGCTCTGAATGTGGTCTGTTACCATCCGCCGGGAAGCACCTTCTGTCCACGTCTCTCACAGATTCAAATTGTCCCTCGCTCTCCGCCAGTGTTCCCCCTTGCCTTAGCACCACGCAAGTCTTGTGTCCTTGTCACTCTCCCCCTCTTCTCTGTTTGCCCCTTGTCAGTTCTCTCCTCTTACAGCTCGTGTCTCTTCTCTTCTTCCTCTGTCGTGTGTCACTTCTCACTCACACTACCGCTCCTGCTCTGCTCGGTCATGGCTTCTGCATGTTCCATCCCCCTTCAAACTTTCCCTCTCTGTGAGCCTGGCTGGGTCCCTCCTATCCATCAGTCTCTCCATCCCCTCCCCTCTCAGGCTAGGTACTGACAGGTTAGGAAGGAAGGAGCTGCTGTTTGGCAGCCCTGAGAAGAAGACGCTCCGTTTCACACTGTAACGCTACCCACTGCATTGCAGGTTTTTTTAATCATTTATTTATTGGATGGCAGCTTGTCAACCCCATGTTAGGCTGGCAGGCAGGCAGCTCCCCCTCACCTCCCCATGTTCATTACCCAGAGAGGAAACAGCTTCAAACTGCTACGGCCCAATTCTACACCTTCACAACATGTATATTTATTACTCTGCATTGCGCTTTTTCATTTCCTACACTACAGTACTGTTGGGGTTCGATGGGAGAGGAGTGCAGTTCCCCTGCACTTCTTGTTTTTCTCTCCCCTTTTCTGCCCTGCCTGCAAAATGTCTATGCCAGTATGCAGACATCTGCTGAGGTTGGCTACTACAGAGGGGAGAGAGAGATGGAGAGAGGGAGGGAGAGAGGGACCAAAAGAGGTGGTGGGAAAGGGGTAAGCGAGAGGCTGAGAGAGGCAGTGGATGTGAGCGAGAGATAACAGGATAGAGATAAAAGGATAAAGGGATGGGGGAAAGAGCGAGGGATGACGGGATTAGGGTGTAAGTGAGGAGGATGAGAGGATGAATGGGGGATGATCTAAGGATTAACTACACAGACTGAACACACTGATAAACACACAGATGCACAGCCATATTTATTGTGCACCCTGGCAGGCACACAAACACGCTTTCAAACAAAGGGCTATTTCCATCACACTCTCTCTCACACATACATTCAAACAATGCCCCTCCCCCACAAACACAGATCATCATAAGGCCATGCATATAGGGATGCACTGATATGGGCATTCTGGGCTGATGCAATAGTCCTAATCAATATTTTCTTGTCCATGATGGATTATATATCGATATGGCAATATTAATCTGAAGCCCATGCGTGCATTCCTACATACCAACAAACAATACATAGCTCTACTAATTAAGTAGATTGAATTTATTCGACTATTAAAAGTAGCAGGCTTGTCTATTTACCACCACAAACCGATGCTGGCACTAAGACTGCACTCAACAAACTGTATAAAGCCATAAGCAAATAATACTCATCCAGAGGCAGCGCTCCTAGCCGCCAGTGATTTTAATGCAGGAACACTGAAATCAGTCTCCCACAATTTGTACCAGCATTTAACCTGTGCAACTAGAGGTGAAAAAACCTCTATATCACCTTTACTCCACACACAGAGACGCATAACAAAGCTCTCCCTCCCCCTTCATTTGGCAAATTTGACCATAACTCTATCCCCCGGACTCCTGCTCACAAGCAAAAACTCAAATAGGAATATATTCCGGAATTCATCCGATAGGATTGAAGAGTATACCACATCAGTCACTGGCTTCATTAATAAATGCATCGATGACGTCTCCACAGTGACCGTACGTACATATCCCAACCAGAAGCAATGGATTATAGGCAACATCCACACTGAGCTAAAGGCTACAGCTGACGCTTTCAAGGAGCGGAACACTAACACAGACACATAAGAAATCCCACTACACCCGCCGATAAACCATCAAACAGGCAAAAGCATCAAAACAGGACTAAGATCGAATCCTACTACACCGGCTCTGATGCTCGTCGGATGTGGCAGGGTTCGCAAACTATCACGGATTACAAAGGGAAACCCAGCCACGAGCTACCCAGTGACGTGAGCCTACCAGACGAGCTATAAATGCCTTCTATGCACTGAACCATGCGTGAGGGCACCAGCTGATCCGGACAACTGTGATCACGCTCTCCGTAGCCGATGTGAGTAAGCCCTTTAAACAGGTTAACATTCACAATGCTGCGAGGTCTAGACGGATTACCAGGACGCATACATGCGCTGACCAGCTGGCAAGTGTCTTCACTGACATTTTCAACCTATCCCTGACCTGGTCTGTAATACCAACCTCTTTCAAGCAGACCTCCAGAGTCCCTGTGTCCAAGAATGCCAAGGTAATCTGTCTAAATGACTATCGTCTCGTAGCACTCACATCTGTAGCCATGAAATGGTTTGAAAGGCTGGTCATGGCTCACGTCAAGACCATGATCCCAGACATCCTGAATCCACTCCAACTCACATACCACCCTGACGAGATCCACAGATCTTTCCCACTTGGACAAAATACACATCTACGTGAGAATGCGGTTTATTGACTATAGCTCAGCATTCAACACCGTAGTACCCTCCAAGCTCATCATTAAGCTAAGGACCCTGGATATCCTGACGGACCACGCCAGTTGATGAGGGTTGGCAACAACACATCCACCACGCTTACCATTAACATGGGGGCCCATCAGGGGTGCGTGCTTAGTCCCCTCCTGTATTCCCCATTCACCCACAAATGTGTGGCTGCGCACGACTCCAAGACAATCAATAAGTTTCCCGACGACACGATGGTGGTAGGCCTGATCACCGACGACGATGAAACAGCCTATAATGAGTGTGATGCCTGGACAAAAACCTCTCTCTTAAAGTCAGCTACACAAAGGAGCTGATCGTGGACTACAGGATACGGAGGGTCGAGCACGCCCCCATTCACATCTACTGGGCTGTAGTGGAGCGGGTCGAAAGCTTTCAGTTCCTTGGTGTCCACATCACTAAGGATCTATCATGGTCCAAATTAGAGGTCGACCGATTATGATTTTTCAACGCCGATACTGATTAACGGAGGACAAAAAAGCCGATACCGATTAATCGGACAATTTTTTATTTGTAATAATGACAATTACAACAATACTGAATGAACACTTATTTGAACTTAATAAAATACATCCCAAAAATCTATTTAGCCTCAAATAAATAATGAAACATGTTCCATTTGGTTTACATAATGCAAAAACAAACACAACGACAGCAGCCACCATCGAAGCAGCGTTACCCATGCAGAGCAAGGGGAACAACTACTAGAAGGCTCAGAGCGAGTGACGTTTGAAACGCTATTAGCGCGCTAGCCATTTCACTTCGGTTACACCTGCCACATGGGGCGGCAGAGTAGCCTAGTGGTTAGAGCGGTGGACTAGCAACTGGAAGGTTGCAAGTTCAAACCCCCGAGCTGACAGGGTACAAATCTGTCGTTCTGCCCCTGAACAGGCAGTTAACCCACTGTTCCTAGGCTGTCTGTATACTGTATGCTCAGTCAGATTATATGACACGCTAGATAATATCTAGTAATATCGTTAACTAGTGAGTATGATTGATTGTTTTTTTATAAGATAAGTTTAATGCTAGCTAGCAACTTACCTTGGCTTACTGCATTCGCGTAACAGGCAGTCTCCTTGTGGAGTGCAACGAGAGAGAGGCAGGTCGTTATTGTGTTGGACTAGTTAACGGTAAATTTGCAAGATTGGATCCCCCGAGCTGACATTATGAAAATCTGTCGTTCTGCCTCTGAACGAGGCAGTTAACCCACCGTACCTAGACCGTTAATTGAAAATAAGAATGTGTTCTTAACTGACTTGCCTAGTTAAATAAAGGTATTAAAACATTTTTTTTTTTAAAGTTCTCTTTTTTTATCGGCGCCCAAAAGTACCGATTTCCGACCGTTATGAAAACTTTAAATCAGCCCTATATGTACATATCTACCTCAATTACCTCGTACCCCTGCACATCGACTCAGTACTGGCACCCGTTGTATAGAACCAAGTTATTGTTATTCATTTTGTATCTATTATTACGTGTTTTCTTTTTCTTTTATTTCTCAATTGTCTTTCTCTGTATTGTTATTAAACTGGGTAGCGTGGCCGAGTGGTCTACGGTGCTGGATTTGGGCTCCAGGCTCTCTGGAGGTGTGGGTTCCAATCCCACTTCTGCCAACGTTGATGTTATCTTGGGTGGCAGGTAGCCTAGTGGTTAGAGTGTTGGGCCAGTAACCGAAAGGTTGCTAGATCGAATCCCCGAGCTGACAAAGTAAAAATCTGTCGTTCTGCCCCTAAACAAGGCAGTTAACCCACTGTTCCTAGGCCATCATTGTAAATAAGAATTTGTTCTTAACTAACTTGCCTAGTTAAATAAAGGTTCAATTAAAAAATAATAAAATGATTAAGGGCCCCCAAAGTAAGCATTTCACTGTTAGTCCACACCTGTTGTTTACGAAGCCTGTGACAAATAAAACTTGATTTGAGACAAAAATACATACATATAAATGAAAGGATGAAAACACAATAAACCCATTGTGGTATGGAATGTGAATTTGCTGCAGTTAATGCACAACACACTACTGACTCCACAGTCAAACGTATTATTTTCTATATCATTAGAGGCAGATACAGCTCTGTGTACTGACTAGGATCATCATGGCTTCTGTAGCCTAAACGTGATGAGGAGGGGCACTAGACTCATACTACAGGACCCTACCAACTCCCAGACAAACCAAAATACGTAGGGTTTCGGCTAAGCCACCATGCATAAACATTGTCCCTATTGACACAGCCAAATCAACTAACACACAATAGCCCATAGGAACTCCAGCTAGAGTGTAGGTAAGCTACACTAACTTCTTCAACCCTTTGCATGACAACCGGCTCAACTCCTATGTGTACCCGATTACATCACTAAGAAATAGCTAGCATTAAATCATTTAAAACATTTGTTGTATATTTGACTAGTTTTGAATCAAATAAGTGATGATCCAAACAAACACATGAGAACCTAACTATTTTAACAACCTTACCAAATGCATGTTATTTCAGACGTTTCTAGCCCAATGGTATTCAAGCTTCTTCAGCTGGGACCCAAATCCCTCAGCAACAATTTCTGGCGTCCCCATTTCTTTTGCAGGGATTTCTCACCAAATCTAACATTGTACAATTATTATCAACAAATAATCTTCAATTAGTTCTATTTTCATCTCTTATCAAAATTCAAAGAAAAACGAAATACATTTACTCAATAAAATAGTATTAAAAAAACAACATCTTTCTCAAAAATATTTGTATATTGTCCTATACAATAAACCAGGCGCTCTTTAATTTTTATTAAAAAATATATATTTTGGCAACCCCACTGCAGTTCCCCCGTGACCTCACTTCGGGTCCCGACCCAACTTTGAATACCACTGGTCTATATTACCTCCCCACAGAAAGGTTAACTTCAATATGGTTGCTCACTTGCTTCAGTCTCTATCCTCCCCTCCTCTCGCTTTCCCTCTCTCCTGCCTATTCTACTTTCCATCCACCCCTCCTCCCCTTCTCTCCAGCACAAGCAGCGAGCGAACTGCATTCCCAAGAAAGGAGATGGCAGGGGTAGAGGAACGCACGTTGGAGGAAAAAACACATAATGGAGATAAAGCTGTGGAGATCCATCATGTTGAGAGGAGTGGGAGGGCAGGCAGGCAGACCAACACCCCCCTCCTGTGGCTCTGCCAGAGACCTGCACTCACATCTCACCAATGACAACAGACAGAAGACACATCACTGTGCTGCTGCTCCCAGGAAGATAAGAGACTGTCAGAAACAGCCCTGTCTGGCGAACATAAGGTACTCATTACTGGAACCGATATGTAAAACCCAGTCCAAACCCGGACGACGCTGGGCCAATTGTGCGCCACCCTATGGGACTCCCAATCACGGACAGATGTGACACAGCCTGGATTCGAACCAGGGACCTCTTGCACTGAGAAGCAGTGCCTTAGACTGCTGCGCCACTCGATATGGAGGGAGAGCACAAGAAACTAAGAGAAAGAAGGGGAAAGAGAGCAGGGGAATGTGGATTGTGGAAAAGTGTGCACAGCAGACAGGCAGATCAAATTGATTCAGAGAAAATGTTGTCACAGCTTCTGTAGGCTGTTCGTGTTGGGCCTTCTGAAGTACTATAATAGTACTATAACGTGTTTCATTAAACTCCATATATAACTAAATCATTATACCTAAATTAAAGGAGACTTCAGTAAGATGGTACTCTTACCTGGCTGTGAGATGGGTATCCAAGGAAACCTGGGGTTAAAGGGTCGTTGTTCTATAAAAAAAATATTACAAAAATAAAGAGAGAGAGTTAAGGGTTTGGAAAATGTGATGTGATTCAACAGGAGTCTAACATTTTGCAGTGATGTGTTCACCCCTAACAAAGTAATATGCTCCAGAGGAGAAACAGCCTAGCTGTTACTTGTGATGGGGCAACAATGTATACAGTAAAATATCAGGATATCATTTTTGTCGATCGCATAATTTGGACAATTTCGCAATATTATGTTTGTACTAGTGTGCTGTACCTGCACCAATAGTCCAGTATTTTTCCTTCAAAGCTTGTTTTCCAGCTTCTTTTCAGCAGTTTTATCAAAACTCTCTCTAGTCCCTCTGCAGCAGACGTATGGTGAGCAATATGTTTGGAATCGCAACACATAGAATCGCAACACATAGAATCGCAATACATATCGTATGGGCACCTAAGTATCGTGATAATATTGTATGGTGAGGTCCCTGGCAGTTCCCAGCCCTAGCTGTATACCCTACAGACCAATACATTTATGAAAATACGGATGTTGCAGGAAAGAAGCGGGGAAATTAAGGGGGCACATTTCACAAAGGATTATGCAAGTTAACATGATGACTCTTTTGGTTTAGACCCTGAGCGCTGCCTCACCCATTTAGAACAGCTGGTGAATCATTCTGCAGCCAGGCCAGGTCCTTATTCAGCCGACAAAACAAATTGCACTCCGCAACAACAACAAGAACGGACCCTTCCCCTGTCCATGCCCCAGAATCTAGTGTTGTGGTTAATTGATCTGTAATTACTTCTAATTAGATTATTTCTGTCACCCCTCCCTCTCCCTCTGGCAGAAGACCCATTGTTCATGGCAATGTAAGAGGAGGGAAAGGAACAGGGGGAGAGGGGGCGGGATAGGGCAATAGGGGAAAGTTAAACCAAACAGTGATATTGACAACAGTAAGGAGAGAGGATTCCAGCGATCCCGTCTGATATACTAGCAGTACACTGTGCAGGGAAAAGAGGCAGAGTAACAAGTCTCCGGCCTTTTCAATCAGGGGAAGGAGGGTGGAACAGCCTACACGTGTTAAAAAGGGTCAATATGTTTCCATTGTGCTTGTACTAAAAGACGAGAGTCAGAAACTCATTATAAATTCATACATTATCTTCATTAGCTTCCATTCAGTGAGCAGCCAGTGCTGGTGTAATGTAGTAAAAAGGTGGTCGTGGCCTCTTCATTGTAAACAGACATAGGTAACCTCCTGGTTCTGCCCCAACCTGCTTCCTGGGGGAATTGGTCCCTCCCTACTATAATTTTTTCAACCAATCGTGGGAAAGGCCTGACTCAGGATGCCATGGCGACAGCACGGGAGAGATCCCTCTCAGAAAGCTAGCTGTGCTGGCTGTGCTTACTACACTAACCCTGGATGGGGCTCCACAGCCACGCCACAATGAGACATGGTGGTGGTAGAGGGAGGGAGTGGCAGAGCAAAAACAGGGAGGGGAAAGAGGAAGGAAAGGGGAATGAGGTCAATCAAACAAGTATAGAGGGACAACATTTGACGGGGCACAGAGAGCGTTTAAGTAGTGAGCAGCAGAAGTGAGTGACAGATTGATGTGTGATGCTGTCTGGACAGTACAGACTATAGCATACATGACCCATGCCAGAGGAGTGAGATGTATGCTATTCAGCCCAGCAGTGTCCAGGCTCCCTCTCCTGCATAAAACAGCCCTCTCTTTGTCTCCCCCTATCCACTTCCTGTTTCATCTGGAACCAATTTCCCCCTCGTGCCTCACCCCCTGGGGGAACACACTCCTCAGTGCGCCGCATTCAAGTGGGAGAGCTGCCGAACGGACAGTGCTGTATTCAGCAACACACGAGGTAAAAACACTGGTAGTCTTCAAAGACTGGACAGTGGAGGACTGATGAAGATGCGACACACTGAACATATGAAAGGACGCAGGTCTCCAATGCCTCTGGCAATGTATACCCGAGTGAGTTTAAGTCTGACAAGGCACCATCAGTGGAAAAACAATGTAGCACATCACTTGGAAACCAGAACTACCCCATACGATTCAATACATAACAAGGTTGCAGTAAAAAAACGATTTGTTCTAGTAGAAAAGCAGGATGAAGAGGGAGGAGTTTAGGTTAGAACAGGGGGAGGGAGAGGAGAAGAATTTGGTAACATCTGGAATCAATCTGTCTGGAGGAAAGGGGGAGGGAGACGAATGGGGGATGGAGGGAAAAGAAAGAACAAGAGAGTGAGATGGAAATTAGGAGAGAAAGACAGGGGTGGAAGAATGTGGGGATTAAGAAAGACAAAAAGTGAAAAATACAGCAAAAAGAAATGGAGACAATGACTCATACCCCAAGAATGTCATGTGACTTATATTTCCTTAAAATGGTGGGAGAGGGGGGTCTGAACTTGATACTCATTGTTAAAACACACACACACACTTTCTTTTGCGGGGCATATGGCGCTTTGGTCTGCATATCAGGTCTGCTTTGAGTCTTACGTTTTTTAAGCTTTTATTACGCTCAACAAAAGTCATGAGACCCTCTTCCATGCAGATACAGACAGTAATTTAACAGGGTACCATCCACTTTGGTATTAATTACACTCATTTACAGTAGAGGGGTAGTTATAAGGTGTGGCTGCTCTGAGGGCCAGGGGCTCCAGACTATACGGATCACAAATGTACAGACACACCTCATACAGTGACTTTCTCTCTGTATGCTCAACTAAAGGGCGTCGCTCTGCTGGGTTTCTCTCTCCCCCACTTTCTATTTTAGGAAAAGTGAAAAAGTTGAGAGTTGGAGCAAATGGGCAGAAAAAGAGAGCAGTGGAGGGAGGAGGGCAGAATGGCATGAGGTCAACAGCTGGTGAGGGAGGAGGGGGATGGGGAAGAAGGGATGGAGGGGTGGACAGAGGGTGATACGCTGAGGAGCAGAGGGGACAAAAATAAGGAGAAAGAAGACAGGATGAATCAACGTTACCGACAGGGAGACATTCGCGGGCGGAGATAGAAGTACATATGACAGTTTGGGGGCAGCGGTGTAGAAGGGGAGGTGACAACAACAACCAGTGTCCAGGGTTAACATGTGAGTGTAAGTGGTAGGCCCTGCATCTGATTAAACGAGTTTATTTATTTTTATTTTATTTCACCTTTATTTAACCAGGTAAGCAAGTTGAGAACAAGTTCTCATTTACAATTGCGACCTGGCCAAGATAAAGCAAAGCAGTTCGACACATACAACGACACAGAGTTACACATGGAGTAAAACAAACATACAGTCAATAATACAGTAAAAAAAAAAAAAAAAAAAAAAAAAAAAAACAAGTCTATATACAATGTGAGCAAATTAGGTGAGAAGGGAGGTAAAGGCAAAAAAGGCCATGGTGGCAAAGTAAATACAATATAGCAAGTAAAACACTGGAAAGTAAATACAATATAGCAAGTAAAACACTGGAATGGTAGTATTGCAATGGAAGAATGTGCAAAGTAGAAATAAAAATAATGGGGTGCAAAGGAGCAAAATAAATAAATAAATTAAATACAGTTGGGAAAGAGGTAGTTGTTTGGGCTAAATTAAAGGTGGGCTATGTACAGGTGCAGTAATCTGTAAGATGCTCTGACAGTTGGTGCTTAAAGCTAGTGAGGGAGATAAGTGTTTCCAATTTAAGAGATTTTTGTAGTTCGTTCCAGTCATTGGCAGCAGAGAACTGGAAGGAGAGGCGGCCAAAGAAAGAATTGGTTTTGGGGGTGACTAGAGAGATATACCTGCTGGAGCGTGTGCTACAGGTGGGAGATGCTATGGTGACCAGCGAGCTGAGATAAGGGGGGACTTTACCTAGCAGGGTCTTGTAGATGACATGGAGCCAGTGGGTTTGGCGACGAGTATGAAGCGAGGGCCAGCCAACGAGAGCGTACAGGTCGCAATGGTGGGTAGTATATGGGGCTTTGGTGACAAAACGGATAGCACTGTGATAGACTGCATCCAATTTGTTGAGTAGGGTATTGGAGGCTATTTTGTAAATGACATCGCCAAAGTCGAGGATTGGTAGGATGGTCAATTTTACAAGGGTATGTTTGGCAGCATGAGTGAAGGATGCTTTGTTGCGAAATAGGAAGCCAATTCTAGATTTAACTTTGGATTGGAGATGTTTGATATGGGTCTGGAAGGAGAGTTTACAGTCTAACCAGACACCTAAGTATTTGTAGTTGTCCACGTATTCTAAGAGCCGTCCAGAGTAGTGATGTTGGACAGGCGGGTAGGTGCAGGTAGCGATCGGTTGAAGAGCATGCATTTAGTTTTACTTGTATTTAAGAGCAATTGGAGGCCACGGAAGGAGAGTTGTATGGCATTGAAGCTTGCCTGGAGGGTTGTTAACACAGTGTCCAAAGAAGGGCCGGAAGTATACAGAATGGTGTCGTCTGCGTAGAGGTGGATCAGAGACTCACCAGCAGCAAGAGCGACCTCATTGATGTATACAGAGAAGAGAGTCGGTCCAAGAATTGAACCCTGTGGCACCCCCATAGAGACTGCCAGAGGTCCGGACAGCAGACCCTCCGATTTGACACACTGAACTCTATCAGAGAAGTAGTTGGTGAACCAGGCGAGGCAATCATTTGAGAAACCAAGGCTGTCGAGTCTGCCGATGAGGATGTGGTGGTTGACAGAGTCGAAAGCCTTGGCCAGATCAATGAATACGGCTGCACAGTAATGTTTCTTATCGATGGCGGTTAAGATATCGTTTAGGACCTTGAGCGTGGCTGAGGTGCACCCATGACCAGCTCTGAAACCAGATTGCATAGCAGAGAAGGTATGGTGAGATTCGAAATGGTCGGTAATCTGTTTGTTGACTTGGCTTTCGAAGACCTTAGAAAGGCATGGTAGGATAGATATAGGTCTGTAGCAGTTTGGGTCAAGAGTGTCCCCCCTTTGAAGAGGGGGATGACCGCAGCTGCTTTCCAATCTTTGGGAATCTCAGATGACACGAAAGAGAGGTTGAACAGGCTAGTAATAGGGGTGGCAACAATTTCGGCAGATAATTTTAGAAAGAAAGGGTCCAGATTGTCTAGCCCGGCTGATTTGTAGGGGTCCAGATTTTTCAGCTCTTTCAGAACTTCAGCTGAATGGATTTGGGAGAAGGAGAAATGGGGAAGGCTTGGGCGAGTTGCTGTTGGGGGTGCAGTGCTGTTGACCGGGGTAGGAGTTGCCAGGTGGAAAGCATGGCCAGCCGTAGAAAAATGCTTATTGAAATTCTCAATTATGGTGGATTTATCAGTGGTGACAGTGTTTCCTATCTTCAGTGCAGTGGGCAGCTGGGAGGAGGTGTTCTTATTCTCCATGGACTTTACAGTGTCCCAGAACTTTTTAGAGTTAGTGTTGCAGGAAGCAAATTTCTGCTTGAAAAAGCTAGCCTTGGCTTTTCTAACTGCCTGTGTATAACGGTTTCTAGCTTCCCTGAACAGCTGCATATCACGGGGGCTGTTGGATGCTAATGCAGTACGCCATAGGATGTTTTTGTGTTGGTTAAGGGCAGTCAGGTCTGGGGAGAACCAAGAGCTATATCTGTTCCTGGTTCTAATTTTCTTGAATGGGGCATGTTTATTTAACATTGTTAGGAAGGCATTTTTAAAAAATATCCAGGCATCCTCTACTGACGGGATGAGATCAATATCCTTCCAGGACACCCCGGCCAGGTCGATTAGAAAGGCCTGCTCGCTGAAGTGTTTCAGGGAGCGTTTTACAGTGATGAGTGGAGGTCGTTTGACCGCTGACCCATTACGGATGCAGGCAATGAGGCAGTGATCGCTGAGATCTTGGTTGAAGACAGCAGAGTTGTATTTAGAGGGGAAGTTGGTTAGGATGATATCTATGAGGGTGCCCGTGTTTAAGGCTTTGGGGGGGTACCTGGTAGGTTCATTGATAATTTGTGTGAGATTGAGGGCATCAAGTTTAGATTGTAGGATGGCTGGGGTGTTAAGCATGTTCCAGTTTAGGTCGCCTAGCAGCACGAGCTCTGAAGATAGATGGGGGGCAATCAGTTCACATATGGTGTCCAGAGCACAGGGTGGTCTATAGCAGGCGGCAACGGTGAGAGACTTGTTTTTAGAGAGGTGGATTTTTAAAAGTAGAAGTTCAAATTGTTTGGGTACAGACCTGGATAGTAGGACAGAACTCTGCAGGCTATCTTTGCAGTAGATTGCAACACCGCCCCCTTTAGCAGTTCTATCTTGTCTGAAAATGTTGTAGTTTGGAATTAAAATTTCTGAATTTTTGGTGGTCTTCCTAAGCCAGGATTCAGACACAGCTAGAACATCCGGGTTGGCAGAGTGTGCTAAAAGCAGTGAAAAGAACAAACTTAGGGAGGAGGCTTCTAATGTTAACATGCATGAAACCAAGGCTATTACGGTTACAGAAGTCATCAAAAGAGAGCGCCTGGGGAATAGGAGTGGAGCTAGGCACTGCAGGGCCTGGATTCACCTCTACATCGCCAGAGGAACATAGGAGGAGAAGAATAAGGGTACGGCTAAAAGCAATAAGAATTGGTCGTCTAGAACGTCTGGAACAGAGAGTAAAAGGAGGTTTCTGGGGGCGATAAAATAGCATCAAGGTATAATATACAGACAAAGGTATGGTAGGATGTGAGTACAGTGGAGGTAAACCTAGGTATTGAGTGATGAAGAGAGAGATATTGTCTCTAGAAACATCATTGAAACCAGGAGATGTCATTGCATGTGTGGGTGGTGGAACTAATAAGTTGGATAAGGTATAGTGAGCAGGACTAGAGGCTCTACAGTGAAATAAGCCAATAAACACTAACCAGAACAGCAATGGACAAGACATATTGACATTAAGGAGAGGCATCCTTAGTCGAGTGATCAAAAGGGTCCAGGAGTGGAGAGGTTGGTTTGGGGGTCACGGCGATTTAGACAGCTAGCCAGGACATCGGTAGCAAGCTAGCATAGGATGGAGGTCTGTTGTTAGCCACCTCTTGCGTTCCGTCAGTAGATTAGTGGAGTTCCGTGTTGTAGAGGGGATTAGTCCAAATCACACAACAACAAAAAAATAAAAACAATAGATATAGTTATAGAGGCCCAAGAAGAAACATGTTAATAATAAAAATAAATAAATTGTCAGATTGTCTATTCTGAGAGCATCCGGTAAGACAGCTAACGGTTAGCAGGCCGCAGATGGGCATTCAGGTAACGTCGCGACGGAGGAGCCAGCCGGATCTCCTTCGGGTAGATAACGTCGGCAGTCCAGTTGTGAAGGCCCGGAGGGGCTCCGTGTAGGCAGTAAAACGGGTCCGGATAGGTGACTGCAGCCCAGGAGTGATTGACGGAGCTCAGGAGTGGTTGACGGAGCTCGCTAGCTCCGGAGTAATTGATGTTTGCTCCGGAATCGACGAAAGCAGATAGACACACGGATAGCAGCCAGCTAGCTGTGAGATCCGGGAGTGAATGTCCAGAGAGCAGTTGAAATCCAGGGACATGGAGAGAAAAAAATCGGTCCGGTATGTTCCGTTCCGAGCCGCACTGCGCCGTACAAAACTGGCGATAGATTTTCGAGTTAAAGGATAGCTAATGACCACAAACCGTGGTTAGCTGAATACGAACGAGTTGCCAGTAAAGAAGCTAACTAGCTTCTGATTAGCTTCTGGCTAGCTCCTGGCTAGCTTCTGGCTAGCTTCTTGGAGGATTCCAGATTTGATTGCAGATTTGAGGTAAATAATACGTATTTATACATATCAATTGGTGAGGCAGGTTGCAGGAGAGTGTATTGAAGATGAGTTGATGGAAAATAAAAATAAAATGCATGTGAAAAAAAAGTTGTAAATATATATATATACACGACACGACAAGACGAGGACAAAAGACGTCTGAACTGCTATGCCATCTTGGAAAAACGAGTGGAGGACTATAAAAAACATTTTTTTTAAGAGGGGGGGGGGGTTTGAGCACTGTTGTGTTGAGAAACATCTTGAAGAGAATTTTGAACTTATCTCAAGGGGTGAAAGGTCAAAGGTGACACTGCAGCATTGTGCTCAAAGTTCAGTGACAACCATTAGCGAGTGTCCACTAGTGTGCTGCACATTATAACGCCTACTTTTTTCTTTGGGGTTTTAATGACAGCCAATGTTCCCGCTATTACTAGTCGACATTCCCTGGTAGCTTGATAGTTTCAAAGAATACTGCACCTTTGGAGCTTATCTGTGCAAAACTGTATAATCTTAATGGTTTGTTTATATCGTAGTTTCCCCTTCAACACTCGCCCACCCTCTCCCCCTTTTACTCTCCTCCCCTTGAAGCGATCAGTCTGGTTAATGCTCTCTCCTAAATGAGCTTTGATCTCGTTTAGCGCGACACAAAGCTGCTTTACTGCCAACGATAGGAAGAATCTGCTCTCTGGGAGCCGGAGGGAGGCATATACAGCACACTGTACACTACCATGCTGGACTAGGCTAGGGCACATCAATACTGCATAGTGGGAAACAGAGAGAGACAGAGAGATTGGACAGTAGAGACAGTGAGCAGGGGTGGGGAGGTTTGTCTCACAGGCAGTGCACACTCAAATTCTATGGACCAGGAGTCAATTAGCAATCTGGAAATATGCCTTAGGGGGAGGATGACAGAAACAAAAGATGTCAGCCATGATTTAGGCTGTTACCCATCCTGTCCTCTGGGCAGGTATGAATATCAAATAGCTATCTATCGCCGCACCAAAAATATTTAGTGAACTCATCTTCTCAGCACTGAACATAATGTCACCTCCAGGACTGGATGATGTAATCCAGTCTAATTACATTAAGCACCACCATTGTAATTTCTTAATGTTTACCTTTAGTTATCGTCAAACCTAAGCTGCATAGAGGATTTTTCTACATATTTCTCATTCTCTCGTGTTAAAGTGTTCTCTCTCATACTGTAAATCCTGCCTTCTATCCTCCTGTTTCCTCCCTCTCTCCTGTGGGCGTATTTCCAGCCTGACCCACAACGGCAGGAGATCAATATCAGTGATTGGCAGCGAGATCCTGTTGCACCTCTCATTGTCACACCATCTACACGTAACCTTTTGTCATCACCATCATTCATTATATGGTGTGAGGAACATGGCCTGCCCATTTATCATTGCAATAGATATGCAGCAGTACCAATGAAAGCATTTTCCCAATTCCCAGGATTCAATTACCCACAGCTGACCCGGAACCATGTTTGACTGCTGCCTCAAACAAAAACACTATGTCAGCTATTTTCAATGATGCTTACGGATACTGTATGTGCATGTAATATCACTGGTTAGCCAAAGAGCAGAGCACTGTTGCTATGCTGTATCAGCAGTCAAGTCATGGAGAGGCCCATAGCTAGAGGCAAGGTATCCTAAAGCCCCTTTCCTTCCTACTCCCTTATCACGAATAGGGGTCTGTTCTTTGTTTCTCCCATAGTGACCCCTCCCCCAACCCCCTGTCTCTCTCCTCTTTTTAGCACCTAGCTCCAATCACAGACCAGGGGGACTGGCACAAATTACTGTTCCCAATGCGAGTACCCTCCTGTGTCGGAGGCTTTGATGTGATGTCCAACGCCAAAAAGACAGACCATCATGGTAAAGGCGGGAATATCAGTGTGTACATAAGTGCAGTGCACGTAAATGTCGGATCTATGCTGTATCTTAACTGTCATTGCCGATAAGCTGTGGGCTATCATATTACCTTTGTTTCGGCCATAATCATGGTGTTAGTCTAGCTGCCACGAGCACCGAACAATGTGCAAGACACGTTTAGTACCTAGATTGTAATTCTACCGCACGTTCGTTACTGCAGTTGATGCGACGAGGCATGCTATTGATAGGTGGGCCTGCCTGTCAGCAGAACCATGACCCACTGATGTTCTTGAAACAATAGACGTAACGTGCTATTGAAATGAAATCGTTTAATGCAGAGGGGGTACAATGTTGCACGCATTCAATGAAAACAGCTCATCGAATGGAAACAAACAACAATTTGGCTTCATTTGTTAATGTTCTACTCCTTACCTGTCCAATGTCACCAACACCCACCGTCCCGTCTATCCTTGGCCGTTTGCACTCTGCTCCTGCTAATTCGGTCAAAGCTGCAGCTGTTTGCTCAGGATCCCCTCGTTTCATTCCCCGGACTACTGCTGCTGGACCCCCGGTCGTGTTCGCGTGGGGTCCGGTTTCTGTATCAATGTCCTTTTCCCTGTCCATCATTCCCCGAGTAACGGGTAACATTATGGATGCGACGTCGGTCGACATTAACATTGGACGGCAGCTAGTCTACGCTACCTTTGACTTATTCCCTATTCTGGGACAAGGAACGCTATTCTTTGAATGTGCAAATAGCTGATTGTAGCTGGTCTTCTTGGCCAAATGTATTGTACCGCTAGCTAGATTGTTATTGTCTAATCAACACAGAACACCATGACCATGTGTGGCTCGTGCACATTTCACACGATTACTAGCGTTTGAAAAATAGTCACAATAGAACACGTACACCAAGTAAATACAAAACACTAATTCCTTGCTAATTAGCTAGCTACACATTCCGCTACCTCGTAACAGTAGCTAGCTAGCTAACAAGACTTTTTTATCCGCCGAATATAGAAAATTTTAGGAAATTATTTGAATCGCTAATCTTCTCCTTGCGAAGCCAATGCGTCCTCCGCTCCCAACCAAATATATTTTTAAGCCCTTCTTTGCTTTCACCTTCTCTTTATCCTGGCCTTCTTTTTATCACCCTCCCTTTTCTCGCAGTATGTTCAGTGAATTCTAGTGGCGTGTACGGACTGGCGAGGAACACGATTTCCTCTCTATCGTGTATGTCCCGATTGGTGTGGTATGGAACGGGCCGCAAAGAGTACACTGATCTGGTGTCAGTTTTTTTTATTTTCCATGTGCTAAGATTACTATAGGGGTAAACCATTTAGACGGGTTCTAGATCTGCCCTCTCTATATTCCCCTCCTTTTCCTCTGTCGTATTCCCTCCTGCACCCCCCTTCTCTCTCTCTTTTTTTTTTTACCATAACATACACCATGGCATTTCATTTAGAGTAGCTTACCTCAAATGTCTTTTTACGATTTTTGTCATTACCGATATATTACATTTCAATAATTGAATTTCGTAAACGTGTAAATTGGTATGTTTATTTTTAGGGGATCGTTCGCGTGTAAATATGAGACTGCTTGCCACGATTTATGGCGAGGTATTTATCCTCCTTTTATTTTACGACTGCGCGCACACACCCCTCTGCATGCAGCTTCCACGCTTGAGCGAGTGTCTAAAGTCAAGGAATAGAACAAGGAATCGAGTATAAACAGTTTCCCCCGACGCTTTAATTGACTTTCACTAGTCAGTTGGCGGTGATATAGCTAATGAAGCAGATGGGGAGGGGTTATAAATAAAGAAGGAATAGATGGGGTAGGCCTAAAATAACATACAACTAGCAATTTAACAATGTAGAGTACGTATGTGTGAGAAAAGACGCAGGATAGTATAGGCCAGGCTAAACACATGTTAAAGGTGATCTATTTTAATTAAACCACTCAAACCTAGGAAACTTCAAAGGCGAATTATTTTACAGGACTGATATGAAAGCATGTTTTTTTAATGATAGTGCGACGCCTGGTGGATATCAAACAACTTAATCAATGGCCATGCAAGTTTCAAGTTTTTAATGTCACATGCACAAATCTGGACAAATGGATTTCTTGCAAAGCTCTAAACCCCAAAAAACTGTAATGAATAACAATGTAATAACAAGAAATAACATAAGATAGAACAAAAACACACAAGAAATAAAAAATAAGAAGAACATGAGAAAGTAAGTAAGAATACTATATACAGGGTCAGTCAGCTCCAGTACCATATTTACAATGTGCAAGGATACTGGAGTGATAGAGGTAGATCTTTGTGCTCAGTGGCGCAGCAGTCTGAGGCACTGCATCTCAGTGCTAGAGGCGTCACTACAGACCCTAGTACAATTCCAGGCTGTATCACAACTGGCAGTGATTGGGAGTTCCATAGGGCGGCGCACAATTGGCCCAGCGTCGTCCAGGTTAGGGTTTGGCCGGGGTAGGCCGCCATTGTAAATAAGAATTTGTTCTTAACTGACTTGCCTAGTTAAATAAAATATAAATCAGTGGAAGCTGCTGAAGGGAGGACAGCTCATAATAATGTCTGGAATGGTGCAAATGGAATGGCATCAAACACATAAAAAACATGTGTTTGATTCCATTCCACTTATTCCGCTCCAGCCATTACCACAAGCCCGTCCTCCCCAATTAAGGTGCTTACCAACCTCCTTTGGTAGATATGAAGAACATGAGAAGGTAAGTAAGAATACTATATACAGGGTCAGTCAGCTCCAGTTCCATATTTCCCCCCAAACTGGGGTAAGGTGACTAGGCACCAGGATATATGATAAACAGAATCAGCAGCATATATGATGATTGTATGTGAGTGGGTGTGCGTGTGTGTAGAGTCAGTATAAATGTATGTGCATATTATGTGTGTGAGCAAATTATGGCGTGAGTGTTAGGTGGTATACAGCTACGATCAGAAGTAACTTCTTCATAGCAGGTTAGGAGAATTAGTTTAAGGTCAGGAAAAGGGTTAGGGTTAGCTAAAATGCTCTCCTAACATGCTACGAAAAATAACTTCCAGTTACTTCCTTTAGTGGTTTCTTTGCAGCAATTCAACCATGAAGGCCTGATTCACACAGTCTCCTCTGAACAGTTGATGTTGAGATGTGTCTGTTACTTGAACTCTGTGAAGCATTTATTTGGGATGCAAATTCTGAGGCTGGTAACTCTAATGATCTTATCTGCAGCAGAGGTAACTCTCGGTCTTCCTTTCCTGTGGCGGTCCTCATGAGAGCCAGTTTCATCATTGCGCTTGATGGATTTTGCAACTACACTTGAAGAAACTTTCACATTTCTGGACATTTTCCGGATTGACTGACCTTCAAATCAAATCAAACTTCATTTGTCACGTGCCAAACGCAACAAGTGTAGACCTTACCGTGAAATGCTTACTTACAAGCCCTTAATTAACCAACAGTGCAGTTCAAGAACAGTTAAGGAAATATTCACCAAAAAGTACTACTAAAGTAAAAGATAATAAAAAGTAACACAAAATAACACGAGAGATGGTTTCAAGCGCAGGGAGCAGCAGGTGTTTATTGTAAAGGACCACAGGAGGAGGCAGGTAGCTGGGTCCAGGGCAGGCAGAAGGTCATACACAGGGGGCCCAACAAGGCAACAGTACAGGCAGGGGAAAGGCTAGTAACGTTGTCAGGGAGATCAAGCAATAGGTTGATAACAGGAAATCCAATAGGCTAAGGTACAGGCAGGGAATAGGCGTCGTTAGTGAGGCTGGGGAAAAACTATCATACACAGGAGGATTAAATTACAGTCAAACCAGCGCTCCGAATACAAGTGTGTCACAAAACAAACAATGCCTCACAATGATGGGATGCAAAGAACTGAACTAAATAGTCTGTGATAATGACATACAGGTGTGTGAACAGGTGATCAGAATTCAGGTGATTGGGATCTGGAGAGTGAGCTGCGTCAATGTAAATAGTTAACAAGGCACACCTGTTAATTGAAACGCATTCCATATCGACCTCATGAAGCTGGTTGAGAGTATGCCAAGAGTGTGCAAAGCTGTCAAGGCAAAAGGTGGCTACTTTGAAGAATATAAAATATATTTTGATTTGTTTAACACTTTTTGGGTTACTACATGATTCCATATGTGTTATTTCATAGTTTGATGTCATCACTATTTTTCTACAATGTAGAAAATAGTAAAAAATAAAGAAACCCATCCAGGACCATGCCTCAGGACTACCTGGCCTGATGACTCCTGGTTGTCCCCAGTCCACCTGGTTGTACTGCTGATTCAGTTCTGCTGTTTTGCCTGTGGCTATGAAACTCTGTCCCTGTTCACCAGACCTGCTACCTTGTCGTGCTGCTGCTCCAGTTTCAACTGTTCTGTCTACGACTATGGAACCATAACCTGTTCACTGGACATGCTACCTTGTCCTGGACCTGCTTTTTTCGTACTCCCGAATTGCTGGCTTGTTACACCCTCTACAACCACTGTGATTATTATTTGACCCTGTTGGTCATCTATGAACGTTTGAACATCTTGAAGAACGACCTGACCTTAATTGCTTGCTGTTTGGGGTTTTAGGCTGACGTAAAAAGGGCTTTATAAATACATTTGATTTGATTATGAAAGGCCTATATTATATACTGTATGTGGCTATAATTGTACAGTAAGTACACTTATCTGCTTACTCCGTTTTGCTCATAATTATAATCTCATTATTGCACAACACAACTGATTGTCGCATAACGAACATGTTTTCCCAGAACTAGCCAAAGATAAGTTTCATTTCTCCATCATTGCTACCCTCTGTCTTCTCGTCTTCTGAGGTGTCCTGCCCCCCCCGTCACTCAACAGCCTAATCCAATCAAAGGATTCAATCGGTCCGGGGGTTGGAATTAACCCAGACCAAATCCAACAATAAATTGTCTTCTTCACACAAATCTTCTGAAATTTAAGACCGGTTTGGTGTCGCAGTTGCGTTCTGCAGTGTGAAGAGACTGATCTGAGCGCAAAGAATCCAGGTAGGTTTATATTTGTTCAGGCTTGCGTTACATTTCCCTCACTGTAGCTCGAGGTAGAATATCAAACACAAACTGTTACAAAATGTTTCCAATGAAAGATTCACCTCGCAGTGATTCAAACCTGGCTATGATACTCTATAGTTAACTAAATACTTACACCAACCCTCGACACAGTCTATTACCCATTACCGCTTTTTTCCCACACATATTGTAAACATTTAGATGTTTGAACATATGCAATTCGTTTCACAGGACACCACACTGTATTTCTGACTTCCTGCGTGTAGCGTGTTCGCAAAGCTTTTACCATGGCACTAGACGGATGTGGCCAGCTGTGCAAGTGTTTCCTCATCATGTTCAACATCCTTTTTGCCGTAAGTATCCGTAATCTCACTGTAACTGTAGGCCTATTGGTAACACATTGGTATCTGGTGTGTATGAGAAAGAGAAGGGGGCTGGTGTAAAAATGTAAATTCATTGTGGTAGGTGACGAGTTCAAATGCATTTATTTTTATTTAACTAGGCAAGTGGGTTAAGAACAAATTGTTATTTACAATGGTCTATTTATCTTTGATCAACCTAGGCAGCATTTGCCATTTTCTGATTTGGAAATAAGCTTTGCTTAAAGTCAAATTTAAATTAGATTTATCTTTGTCCAGACCCTTGCTACCATCTCTGTATATTTCCACTGCTGTTAATAACATGTCTGACTGATTAAACCACTTTCCCATCGAAGTACCAATTAATGTCTGTTGCTCACAGTTGTCCATAAAATTGGATTTGTCACATGCCTGAAAATAACTGCTGTGAACTTTACCATGGAATGCTTGCTTATGAGCCCTTCCCAACGATGCAGAGTTTTAAAAGAACAATACAACTGAAATAGTAACACAAAAAATGTAATAAAATACAGGAGAATGGAGCTACAGACAAGGAGTACCAGATCAATGCGCAGAGGTACGAGGTATTTGAGGTCGATATGTACATGAAGGCAGGGTAAAGTGACTAGGTATCAGGATAGACAATAAGAGTAAAATAACGTTGCAGCAGCAAATTATGTGTAAAAGTGTGTGTTTTGTCGGTATGCGTGTGTGCATATGTTGTGTACTCGCACACTAGTTCATTCCATTTATGAACTTCTCCTTCATTTAATGGAAATTAATGATAAGTTTTTGTTTCTCATGTTATGTTTCAAAATGTTGGCATTCATACAGATAATATGCTTGGGTGACCCTTCTGGTCAGACCTTTATATCCAATCAATGTAATAAGAATACAAAAGACGCAACAAAACAACAGTTGCCTTGCTGCTGAAAAGCAGGCCTAAATCATTGAACAGGTAATAGTATGTGAAATATGAGCCGACAGCTGCAAAACCACAGACTTACTGCATCATTGGGGTGTGGTTAGTTCACTCTACCAGCTAACTGATATTCCAAGCAGGAGAATTCCATATTAATTCATCAAAACTAGGAAACGAAACACACAGGCGTGCTGTTTAATTTGTTGAACTAGTTTAGTCCTGGCCCCTGGTTAAGGAAGCTATTCTGTTCAGTATTTATTCTGTTGCTTTCTGTGCTTTGAAAGGAATGCTTTTTTTTTTTTTTTTCTTAATGTCTTGTTTATCTAGATTTCCCAAACTAGACTATTTATTTGTAGTCCTTTTTTGCAAAACAGTGCTGCACCTGACATTACATGATGACATTATTGTCATCATGTTACCAATCATCGTTGTCGGATGAAAACCTCATCTCCAAAACAAACTTTTCAGGAAATTGAGAACTGCCATATTTTCCCATTAACAAACATACAATAATGAAACTTCAGAAGCTATTTTGAATACATTTCTTGTTCTTAGAGTCCTGAAATGTTCACAGTACATCGAGGGGAGTTACTGCTTTCAATATACAGTACCAGTCAAAAGTTTGGGAACACCTACTCATTCCAGGGTTTTTCTTTATTTCTACATTGTAGAATAATAGTGAAGACATCAAAATGATTAAATAACACACATGGAATCATGTAGTAACCAAAAAGTGTTAAACAAATCCAAATATTTTTTTATTTGAGATTCTTCAAAGTAGCCACCCTTTGCCTTGACAGCTTTGCACACTCTTGGCATTCTCTCAACCGGCTTCACCTGGAATTATTTTCCAACAGTCTTGAAGGAGTTCCCACATATGCTAAGCATTGTTGGCTGCTTTTCCTTCATTCTGCGGTCCAACTCATCCCAAACCATCTCAATTGGGTAGAGGTCGGATGATTGTGGAGGCCAGGTCATCTGATGTAGCAATCCATCACTCTCCTTCTTGGTCAAATGGCCCTTACACCGCCTGGAGGTGTGTTGGGACGTTGTCCTGTTGAAAAACAAATGATCGTCCAACTAAGCCCAAACTAGATGGGAATGTGTATTGCTGCAAAATGCTGTGGTAGCCATGCTGGTTAAGTGTGCCTTGAATTCTCAATAAATGAATGACCGTGTCACCAGCAAAGCACCTGCACACCATCACAGCTCCTCCTCCATGCTTCACGGTGGGAACCACACATGCAGAGATCATCCAATCACCTACTCTGCGTCTCACAAAGACACGGCGGTTGTAACCAAAAATCTCAAATTCGAGATTCAGATCAAAGGACAGATTTCCAACAGTCTAATGTCCATTGCTCGTGTTTATTGGCACAAAAAAAGTATATTCTTATTGGTGTCCTTGTAGTGGTTTCTTTGCAGCAATTCGGCCACGAAGGCCTGATTCATGCAGTCTCTGAACAGTTGAACAATAGGGCTATCTTCTGTATACCATCCCTACCTTGGCACAACACAACTGATTGGCTCAAACGCATTAAGGAAAGAAATTCCACAAATTAACTTTTAACAAGGCACACCTGTTAATTATAATGCATTCCAGGTAACTACCTCATGAAGCTGATTGAGAGAATGCCAAGAGTGTGCAAAGCTGTCAAGGCTAAAGGTGGCTACTTTGAAGAATATAAAATATATTTTGATTTGTTTAACACTTTTATTGGTTACTACATGATTCCATATGTGTTATTTCATAGTTTGTCTTCACTATTATTCTACAATGTAGAAAATAGTAAAAATAAAGACAAACCCTTGAATTAGTAGGTGTCCAGACTTTTGACTGGTACTGTAAAAAAAAAAAAGTTTTCATCACACCCAATGTTGGTGTTGCTTGACAATCAACTGAATTTAATTGATTAATTGAACATTGTAGATTTCATAGTAAAATTGAAAGGGATACTTTGGGATTTTGGCAATGAACCCCATTATCTTCTGCCTCAGAATTCAGATGAACTCATGGATACAATTTTTATGTCTCTGCATGCAGTTTGAAGGAAGTTGCTAACTAGTGTAGCGCAATGCTAACTAGCATTAGCACAATGACGAAGTATATGGTAACTGCTAGCATACTAGTATATACAGTTGAAGTCGGAAGTTTACACACTTAGGTTGGAGTCATTAAAACTCGTTTTTCAACCACTCCACAAATTTCTTGTTAACAAACCTAAGTTTTGGCAAGTCTGTTAGGACATCTACTTTGCGCATGACAAGTAATTTTTTCAACAATTGTTTAGACAGATTATTTCACTTCTAATTCACTGTATCACAATTCCAGTGGGTCAGAAGTTTAAGGTGAATGTAAACTTCCGACTTCAACTGTACCATAGACTTCCAGCCATTGTGCTAATGCTAGTAAGCATTAGTTTACCTGCCTTCATACTCAGTGCTTGACAGCAAATTTTTACTGCTTGAGCTCCTGTTCCTCTTATAGAATATTAGCTCAAAAGTGTTGCATCTAATTATAAAGCACTGTTCTGAATGAATGCATGAAAACAGTATTCATGAGTTCATCTGACTGGGGAAGTATATACACTGCTCAAAAAAATAAAGGGAACACTAAAATAACACAGAGATCTGAATGAAATATTCTTATTAAATACTTTTTTCTTTACATAGTTGAATGTGCTGACAACAAAATCACACACATTATCAATGGAAATCAAATGTATCAACCCATGGAGGTCTGGATTTGGAGTCACACTCAAAATTAAAGTGGAAAACCACACTACAGGCTGATCCAACTTTGATGTAATGTCCTTAAAACAAGTCAAAATGAGGCTCAGTAGTGTGTGTGGCCTCCACGTGCCTGTATGACCTGCCTACAACGCCTGGGCATGCTCCTGATGAGGTGGCGGATGGTCTCCTGAGGGATCTCTTCCCAGACCTGGACTAAAGCATCCGCCAACTCCTGGACAGTCTGTGGTGCAACGTGGCGTTGGTGGATGGAGCGAGACATGATGTCCCAGATGTGCTCAATTAGATTCATAAGGTGAATGCACCAATTTGTAAGTCGCTCTGGATAAGAGCGTCTGCTAAATGACTTAAATGTAAATGTAATTCAGGTCTGGGGAACGGGCGGGCCAGTCCATAGCATCAATGCCTTCCTCTTGCAGAAACTGCTGACACACTCCAGCCACATGAGGTCTAGCATTGTCTTTCATTAGGAGGAACCCAGGGCCAACCGCACCAGCATATGGTCTCACAGGGGGTCTGAGGATCTCATCTGGGTACCTAATGTCAGTCAGGCTACCTCTGGCGAGCACATGGAGGGCTGTGCGGCCCCCCAAAGAAATGCCACCCCACACCATGACTGACCCACCACCAAACCGGTCATGCTGGAGGATGTTGCAGGCAGCAGAACGTTCTCCATGGCGTCTCCAGACTGTCACGTCTGTCACATGTGCTCAGTGTGAACCTGCTTTCATCTGTGAAGAGCACAGGGCGCCAGTGGCGAATTTGCCACTCTTGGTGTTCTCTGGCAAATGCCAAACGTCCTGCACGGTGTTGGGCTGTAAGCACAACCCCCACCTGTGGACATTGGGCCCTCATACCACCCTCATGGAGTCTGTTTCTGACCGTTTGAGCAGACACATGCACATTTGTGGCCTGCTGGAGGTCATTTTGCAGGGCTCTGGCAGTGCTCCTCCTGCTCCTCCTTGCACAAAGGCGGAGGTAGCGGTCCTGCTGCTGGGTTGTTGCTCTCCTCCACGTCTCCTGATGTACTGGCCTGTCTCCTGGTAGCGCCTCCATACTCTGGACACTACGCTGACAGACACAGCAAACCTTCTTGCCACAGCTCGCATTGATGTGCCATCCTGGATGAGCTGCACTACCTGAGACACTTGTGTGGGTTGTAGACTCCGTCTCATGCTACCACTAGAGTGAAAGCACCGCCAGCACTCAAAAGTGACCAAAACATCAGCCAACTGGAACTGAGAAGTGGTCTGTGGTCACTCCTTTATTGGGGGTGTCTTGCTAAATGCCTATAATTTCCACCTGTTGTCTATTCCATTTGCACGACAGCATGTGAAATTTATTGTCAATCAGTGTTGCTTCCTAAGTGGACAGTTTGATTTCACAGAAGTGTGATTGACTTGGAGTTACATTGTGTTGTTTAAGTGTTCCCTTTATTTTTTTTGAGCAGTGTAGATAGCGGGCTTCGTTGCCAAAATCCAGAAGTATCCCTTTAATACTAGAACATCTTTTACACTATATTTGTAACATCTTGTGTGAGACTGATCTTTAGATGTGGTTACACAAACTGTTTCATGCACAGTTTTTGTTGTTTGTTCCTCTGACAGCTGGTGGGTATGGCGATGTTCGGGTTGGGCTTGTGGCTGAGGTTCAGCTCTGAGACCAGAGGATTTTTCAACATAGACCTCAACACACAACAGTTTGTCATCGGTGAGCTCACACAACTCTACTCTACTAATTTCAGCCCCAAATGTTTTGGAAAGCTTTTTACAGCTGTAAGCCATGGATAGACAGACTATACAACTTTGTTTATTAATGACTTATAAATGATTTTCAAATAGTTTATAAAGTATAACTTAAGTGTTACTGAAAAATAATTAGTGCTGAACAGTGAACATTGACAAATGAGCATCTCTCGCTCTCTCTCATACTGTAGGTGTGTCAGTGTTGATTGCGTTAGGAGCAGTGATATTGCTCGTGGCTGTTTTCGGAGACTATGGAGCATGCAATGAGAATATGAATGGATTGGCAGTGGTAAGCTACAACGAAAAGAAAAACAGCATCCATTTTCCATTAGTTACACTACACTGAAGTGGGGGCACAAAGTATTTGACAGCCCTGATTTAGAGGCTTGAGTGGGCAGAGGTAAGTAACCTTAGCTAATAATGTCACGTCCTGACCTTAGTTCCTTTTTTATGTCTCTATTTTGGTTTGGTCAGGGCGTGAGTTGGGGTGGGCATTCTGTTTTGTTCTATGTTTTGTATTTCTGTGTTTGGCCTGGTATGGTTCCCAATCAGAGGTAGCTGTCTATCGTTGTCTCTGATTGAGAACCATACTTAGGTAGCCTGTTCCCACCTGTGTTGGTGGGTAGTTGTTTTGTGTTGTTTCACCTGACAGGACTGTTTCGTTTCTTACATTCTCGTTGTTATTTTTGTTTCGTGTTCTGTTATATTAACATGGACACTTACCACGCTGCGTGTTGGTCCGATCTTAACTACTCTTCCTCAGACGAAGAGGAGAACCGTTACAAATAAGAACATGCATGTTAGTTTCACTTCCTAATAAGAGTTCCTCACTAGAAAGTATCTAAACTTGTTCAGCCCAATATGTCACCCAAAGCCCTTACCCACAAAGCACCAGTGGAAATCTAATCTGTGACATGGGAGCATTTGGATTGTTGAGTGATCCTGCTGCTTTTTCCCACCACAGAATTCTCAGGTTCTCCTTGCCGCACCTCTGACCTCTCAAGGGCCTAGCAAGCGCTTGTCATCAATCTCTCAACTGATCCGCTACCTCGAGCCATGGTGCACTTTGCAACCATCGAGGAGCACTGGGAATCTCGCCTCTGTCTGAGAAAGCCAAAGACTTTTAAGCTTCCATTTAACAAGAGCTTGAGATAGGAAATACTTGCTTCCTGTATGAAGCTTTGCTGCAGGACATTTTTGTGTATGACCAACTCTGTGGGTGACCTGTTTCCTGGTTTACCACCACCATGGGTATAGCAACAGGTTTCCAGTTCTTAGGGATAGTGAGTTCAAGGAAGAGATCAAAGGCTCTAACAAAGTCCCTAGATTTGGAAAACACTTTCACAGCATGAAATAAACCAAACTATTATTATTATTAGCTATTCCTCTACGAAACACACTACAGTTTTTGATGTCAGAGAGAAACAGATGATGCAATTATGATTGCTTCGTATCTCAAATTGACAAAGCAATGCACTTACTAATTTACAGCTATGATGAGCTGAAACGTGTTTTTGGCTGAAGGTTCAAGGTAGAAATCACAGTAAATGATTTATCTTGCTCAGAGCTTCCTGTTGCCATTTTGTGTCAGCGATTGCTTTCTCTGTGTGGTTTATTATTGGATGCATGACTGCGAGCGTGTCATACAGTATGTAATCGCTCTCACATTAAAATCAGCACTCATGTTGAGGAATGTTAGCAATTCTATGCTTGAGTAGCTTGTGAAGATAGCCAGTGATTTACTTTAGTGGCACATTGTAACCTTCACACAGTTTCTCAGAAAGGTCATGGTTTTTCGTCATTGTTGCAACTTTAAATTCAACTTTATTTATTGTTCATACATTTAACGTCACAACACAACTAAGAAATACGGAAATGTAAAGGGAAGTTTCTACATATACTGTGATACTGGGTTTTTATGTATGGTAATTCATACCGTATGTGTTCTGCTGTTTACCTGACTTGTTTACCTGTCCTTCCCAGTTTTCCTGCCTGCTGGCTATCCTGGCTGGAGTAGAGATTGCAGCCGGTGTGTTCGCCTACATGAGAAGCGATGTGGTGAGAGAGGGAAGGGAAAGAGAATTATGAATAATAAACAACTTCAAGCCAAGGCTTTCCTTTCACGCAGATCACCAAACCCTGTGCTATTTCATGAAATGGTAGTAGTCAACAGTGTGACTCTACCTCATGTGTTGTTGTCTTCTCTTTGTGCTGTGCAGGTGGGAGAGCAGCTGGCAAAATTCTATATGACTGTGTACGCTCAGTATGTGGACAAAGGAGACCCTGGCTTGGCTGTTACCCTGTCCATGTTCCACAATGTGGTAAAGATCAAACCTATTCCCAAACTATTAATAGCATCACAGCTTTAGTTAGGCACATTTCACTCCATCAGAGCTAATTCAATCCACAGCTCTATAACAATTATGTACACATTCTGAATTGCACTTGCCTTTTCTCTCTCTCTCTTCTAGTTGCACTGCTGTGGACTCATTGGTGCCTTGGACCTCTTGGTAAAAAAAACATGTCCCAAAACTGGCATTTGGGACACCTTAACTCTCCCTGTGAGTGTGTTCATTATAGAACAAATCCTATAAACTTGAGAAACATGTGCACCTTGAACTTCAATGTATTTCATGCATTGTTGTCTAGCCAATGGATATTTGCGAGTATATGTAAGGTGCAGGCCTGCCCGCTCATTAGGCAGACGCCTGTGGCGGCAGATTGACGAGGGTGGCATTTTCTAAGCTAAGCTGAACAAGACCAACAACGCATAAAGCCTCACATTATTCTACCTAAAAACAAAGAAAAATTCACTCAATCAATGGCAAATGGGCTTTAGGTGAGCGCTGATGCCGCCCTATGCCCACTTCCTCAAAGGCGCAACATTTTTAGCTTGTCTGTTCACAGTGCGCCTCTCCAGGGTGCTGTTGGCTCCACCAACATTCTGTCAAAAACATTATCTAGCGTAAATCATGTAGCAGATACAGGATATGGTAGAAAGAGTATGTGGCCTTTTCTGTAGCCTACAGGCTGGAGATGAAATCTATGACAATGTAATGAGATGGACACATATGCAACATGCAGGTTTCTCCAATCAAAGAGCCAAACCTAAATGGCGCCCAATCAAACAAAAATGCCCTGACATGTTAAAAATAGAATAGAACCGAAAATAAACTTGATTTCAACATCTGGAAAAAAACGTAGTTTTGCTGGGTGGTAAATTTCTTTCTCTCGCCTAGGGTGGCAGAACAGCCATGACCGGCCCTGTACAGGTGCATAGGATACGGTCCTTTTTCATATTGACTGTATAACTGACTATAATAAAAACATATGTAAAATAATCTGTCAAGACTGACAAATTACATTTGTTACTTCGTTTATTTCCCTATAGAGGCATCGAGGAGGCTGGCCTAGATATCCATATCTCTGCTCTGTACTGAACCCAAGGCCCTAACCCGTCCCCCTCTGGTCTCTCTGTCCCCCTGCAGGCCTGCCCCACAGTGATCCTCAACCTCTTTGAGTCCAAAGCGCCTCTGGTGATGGGCCTCTTCCTTGGGACTGCTGCTATGCTGGTAGGTAATACTACACCGACACACAGTTTAGTGGTCAAATTTGTGAACCAGGGGAGATGTTGCTGCAGGGTCAGAAATGCACTGGTTAGAAGAGAGAGCAACAGATGGGTGTTGTGTTACACATTGTTCCCGGGCTGAATGTGATGATGAAACTGATTGTCAGAGGAGAGTTGAAGCAAATCCCAAGATTTTAATGTTTCCCTTTTCAACCTTTTGCTTCTCCTTTGTAGTAACCCATACCTTCATCTGTCGCTCACCCTGTTACTTCATGTGGTCTAATCCTGAAGGTGATGGGGGGCGATCACTCACCCTGTTACTTCATGTGGTCTAATCCTGAAGGTGATGGGGGGGCGATCACTCACCCTGTTACTTCATGTGGTCTAATCCTGAAGGTGATGGGGGGCTGTCGCTCACCCTGTTACTTCATGTGGTCTAATCCTGAAGGTGATGGGGGGCTGTCGCTCACCCTGTTACTTCATGTGGTCTAATCCTGAAGGTGATGGGGGGCGATCACTCACCCTGTTACTTCATGTGGTCTAATCCTGAAGGTGATGGGGGGCGATCGCTCACCCTGTTACTTCATGTGGTCTAATCCTGAAGGTGATGGGGGGGCGATCACTCACCCTGTTACTTCATGTGGTCTAATCCTGAAGGTGATGGGGGGCGATCACTCACCCTGTTACTTCATGTGGTCTAATCCTGAAGGTGATGGGGGGCGATCACTCACCCTGTTACTTCATGTGGTCTAATCCTGAAGGTGATGGGGGGGTGATCACTCACCCTGTTACTTCATGTGGTCTAATCCTGAAGGTGATGGGTGATCGCTCACCCTGTTACTTCATGTGGTCTAATCCTGAAGGTGATGGGTGATCGCTCACCCTGTTACTTCATGTGGTCTAATCCTGAAGGTGGGGGGGCGATCACTCACCCTGTTACTTCATGTGGTCTAATCCTGAAGGTGATCACTCACCCTGCTCTCTTTATATTATCCCCTTCTGCTTAACCCTTTCCTCCCTCATCACCATCTACTGTTGCTCCTAGATCACAGCCCTGGTGTGCTGCAGCATCCTCATGAAACAGATCAAGAAGAGTCGCTTCTCTGCCCCTGTGTACTGAGGGGACAGGACCACCACCACGTTCAAACATTTCTCCACTATGAGACCAAACCAGATGGTTGTCATTCAGTGACCATCACCCCATCCTGTCACGTAATACTTCCGGAGAGGTGCCCAATAAAAATGTCCTAATTAGCTTTCATTCATTTGCGTAGCTGGACAGGGCTCTTGATCATCTGGACATGCTTTAGATGACATAGGAACAGGGCAAGACACTGTTGCTCTGCCCCTCTTCCCACTGTAGTCCTTAATCTCTTTTTTTTTTACCTTAAAAAAAATCACTGTTACCGAATGTATATAGCTGCGCTTGCTGACATTAATGCTGCTTACATGAAAGGGACCATTTTATTAAGTCATACGGAGCATTAAATGAGGGCACTGCTGTAATCAGACAAGTGAAGCACTGTCCAACATTACCTTTCCCTGTAATCACATCAGTTTAGAATCATGTTTGTGTTACAATATCCATAGCAATGTACTGCTGACAGAATTAGTATCTTAACTGGATTCATCCGTATTTGGTTCTCTATGCCAAATTAAGTACATTATTAATAACATCTAATCATGCTACACAATTACAATACTAATCCCAACTCCAGCTCCACTTGTACACCCTGAGGTGATATTAGACTGATTTCTTCATTCCATGTTTGGATGTTGACGTGGGATGATATGCAAAGTTCAGTCAGGAATCCTTAAATATGACTCTGGAACATTGTTTGCTTGACTTATTCTGTTACTTTGATGCCAATTTCTGCTTATTAAAAATCAGTTCACATGCTAAACTAATGTTTGCAACTGGGATACATTTCCTTTTGAGTCACTCCAATCGCAGCGGGCTTGGGAATGATGTCTCCCTGAATGCCCCATCAGGCAGCAGTTGTACTGGAGGCTGTTGAGTGTGATAGAATAAACACTTCATATGGAGTGGCTTGGTACACTAGCCAAAGTGTTGCCGTGTCAGGCAGGAGTGGGCCAAATGGTGTACCTTACCAGGTCAAGTGTCTTGTAGGAAGTCTTACGAGAACAGCTTATGTTCTGTTACAAGCTAATACTACTGACTGTAAACTTGGCACCAAATGGAGCTTTTTTTTGTTAAAATAAAGTTGTTTTTTTCTTCCTCGTCTGATGTCATTGTGCTTACTGCATGACTGAATAAGTGCTGGAGAAAAAAAATCATTGAGTAAATGTGTATTTATTAATTTGTTCAGTTGTCCAGCTTTGGTCCTACAAATGAATAACAGTTAATGTAACAAATACACGAGTGTCAAGTTGAACACTAAGAAACACGTACATTTGAGCACTACAGTATTAATACAGTACATTTTAGTAACTTCAAGAAATGGATGGTTTATACTCCTACCTTGTGCTCACAATTATCCAAACCGTTATAGGAGTGTTAATTAAACTAAACTGAAGCAGCCCTCAATACAGTCCCCGTCTGATGGGGAGCACACCTCCGTGGAGCACATGAAGTAGATCTGTTGTGGATGAGGACAGGACAACACATTCAAATGCACTGATCAGACAGTAATGTATCAAACTGTCTATAATATGACACCATTGGCTGAAACGGACCTCCAGGTGGGAGGGACTTCCTGTGGGTAAAGACTGGAAGGTGGTGATTGTGAGCCTCCGGGTGTGACGGGGTTGGGCAGGTGGTGGGGGAGGGGCCTGGGAGTCACCACGGCTGGGACAGCTGAAAAATGAGACAAAACAACATGGAGGTTCAGACAATAACTGCCTGTTCACTATATGGACAGTTATTTAGTGGAGCTGAGCAGTAGGTTCTGTGGAAAAACCTATAAAATATGGATATTTCACACAGCTATGAAGTGCTTTCTCTGCTGTTGCATGTAAACAAACAGGAACTATAGTGGAACAACCTACCCATCATAGATGAGCAGCCAGCGGGCCCGTGGTGTGTCTGGGTAGGCCAGACAGTAGTGCACCAGGAGCACCAGGCCAGGGGCCATGTCTGGGGGGCTCAGCAGACCCACTTCCAGGTGCAAAGGTCGCCCCTGAAGTAGACTGAGTGGTCGATGTTTCTCTGAGTAGAAGCTGCTGTAGTGCTCATCTACAGGCAGAGGCAAATATGGGGAGGGTAAGTGGTTAGTTGGCAGATGCAGTATGATAAAACCCACTCCTCAGAGTCCTACATAGCTCTGCTGCTACTCCTGAAGGTTTCATTACTTATATAGTCCTACCTGTAGCGATTCGTAGCTGGACAACCAATGAGCCCTGAGTGGGGACAGGGGGGCTAGGGGTGGTGTTCATCACCTGGTACCTCACCCTTCCGGGAGAACCAGGAAAAGACCTGCACTCCACCATCAACCTACACAGAAGACAAGCTCATGTTGCACTAACTCTACACCGATTTGTAATCTCATCCCATCTGTACTAAAGGATTGCAAGTTCATCATCATGGTTTGAAAGCATTAGCATTCAAAATGGTAACTTCTGGGAAAAATAATGAAATACATTTGCTGGGGATTTGAACCATTTGTTCAGGTAGTAAAATGGCTTTACCGGACAGGTGAGTCTTCAGACGTGGTGCTGTGTTTATGTTGTGTGGAAAGTAGAGCGTTGAACTCCAACAAGTGGACCATGGCCTGACCATCCTCCTAACCAAACAGACACGAGCAACAGGGAAAAAGAAGGAGCATCAAACGATAACACACAGGTAATATGTTGAACAGTTATACAAGGATGTTGAGGAGCAAGTGTACAGTAACTTACGTATCTGTGCACTCCACAGCCATCCAGGGGTACACTGTACAGGTCAGAGGTCATCCTCTGGGGGGTACAGGACACATGGCTGTCCGCAGGTAGAGGGGGAAGGGAGACCGTGGGATCCACCAGAGAGCCAGGGACCGCAAAGACAAATTGACGCCCCGATGTACACTCTGAGGGTTGACACACATACACAGCCTGAGGACCTAAGACACAGCACATTGTGTAAACTAATGAGTAGCAAAGCAGTTTGAAAGCTGACATTCCCGAAATACCAAGCATGTGCACATGGCCTTGGACATGCTGGAAGACCATTTCCACTCCTCCGAGAAGTGTTGTGATGTCGGCGAAACACCAAACTGTTATGGCTTTTCCATAGCAACACCAAGACCAGTAGCTTGAGATCGAGAGACTAACCATTCACAAGGTAAGAGCAGCAACCTAAGGATCCGTCACAGTCCTGGTCGGACAAGCCACAGGGTGTGTGTGTATCAGCCTTGAAACCAGGGTCTGTATGGAGGGAAAGGAAACAGTACTGGTGTGACAAACCAGGTTTATGAACTTCTACTTAAGAAAGTGGATATTTGTTACGGAAGTAAAAACCAATTACACAGTGGTCTCCAGGATCACCTAGTAGAGGTGAGGTGCCCTCTTGTGGCTCTTTATAGTGCCTGCACTGATATGAGACAACCACAGCCTTTCAATAGTGGTGCAGTTCACACATACAGTAGAAATATTCAAGATGAAGACTCACCTTTTATCACGGGGTCTGACAGATCTCCAGGGGGACCTGGGTTGGGACGATGAGGCGAAGGAATGGTTGAAGGTTGTGGATGAATGATGTGATGGTGTGAGGGGTTATGAGTGGGGTTGGTGGTAGGATGGGGTGCATGGGTTGGACTCGCCACAGGAGTGCGGGCAAAGCTTCCTCTTCTATAATGGTCAGAATCTAGGTAAGCTTGAGCCCCTGATGTCTTTTCGGCGTGTGTACTGGGATCATAGCTTTGGTCCTGGTCATAGATGGACATTCCAGGATGGTAGTAGTAGTAGGGGTCAAAGGGAAAAGGTGGGATTTCAGGAGTTGTAGATTCTGTGGTTGGAGTGGAGGTTTGAGGACTGTTAGTGGCAGGAGAAGGCAGAGGTTGGGTAGTAATCTGGATAGGCATTTTGGCCTGGGAATAGTCATATGGAAGGGCTGGCTGGTGAAAGGTTTCCATAGTGTGATGAGCAGGGGTCTGAGATGGAGGAGTCAGAGCTCCTTTAGATGGGGCAGAAGATGCATGATCAACAGGTTGGGGTAATCTGTATGGATCATAAGGCATTGAGTAGTAATAGTATGGGTGATCGTAGTAGTGTGGATAAACTGGATGGCCAGATGCTGGAGTAGAGGTTGAAGAGGATGCAGGCGGAGCAGTGGGGAGGACAGTAACAGGGTTTTGTTCTTGTTGAGGGTTGCTGATGGGTGATTTCAGATGAGGGTAGTACAACGGGGGGAAGTTTGGAAAGAGAAGAGGTTGGGTTGCAGCATGGGCAACAGAGGTAAAACTAGTAGACAGGCTCTGGGCTGTGTGTGAATTGGAGGGCTGTTGTTGTGGAGGCCATTTCAGGTGACCATGAGGGTGCGACTTTCCACTTTGATCAGGAGACGACGCAGGGGGAGATGGGACAACTGGAGGATGTTCGTCCATGGGTCTAGAGGGATTGTTGGTCTGGAGACCAAGTCTATGTTTCTGGATCAGTGGAGGCTTGTAGGGAAAATTAAGTGTGTATTGGTAGAATGGGATCTCTAGTAAAGTGGGAGATGAGTTAGGGGAAGTGATAGGTTTCAAAGGTTGAAGATGAATAAACGGGTTATCAGGGTGATGGGATCTCTTGACTTCACCACTGGGTGTTAGTGGGGTGTAGTAGTGAGGATAGGGTGGAGGGTGAGGCACATGAGGAACAGGAGTTATACGGTGTGTTTGTGAACTGCTAACCGGGAGAGTAAAGGAGTGAGAGGCAGGGGTAACAGGCCGAGGGTGTTGGGGTGGGTTATAGGGAGGCACTTTGGGGTGGTAGAGGTAGTAGTGCGGAAACACCCAGGAGATCGGGTTAAGGTTGTGAGGGGCAGGTGGTTCAACCTGAGGACCATTGGTGGAAGTACCCGTCTTGGCACCATTACTGGGCCCTTGAGGTGGCTCAAGGATAGGGATGTTGGGGTGATGGTAGTTGTGGTAGTATGGGTGGCGAGTATACTCAGGGGGTCGGAGAGTGGGGGCTTCAGAGTGAACTGGATGACCAGCTGTAGTGGAAGAATACTGAGTAACATGGGGGTTATTGTAGTGGGGGTGGCTTGGGACAGGAGTGTGGCCTGGCTTCGACTCAGTGGGGCCTGTAGTTGGGAGTTGAGAGGGGGGACTAGAGGAGAGGGGTGACTGGTATGACTCACTGAGGGGCATCGTGTGGAGGTAGTAATACTGAGAGAATGGGTAGGCCTGAAGACGCTGAGCCAGGGGAGGATGGACAGAGGGGCCTGTAGTCAAGGGAGAAGTAACATGGATACCAGGGCTGGGAGGCTGATCAGGGGGCAATGTGGGCAGGGGATTAAATGGGAAGGATGGGTGAAGCACTGGGTAAGACAGGGTTATGGAAGAAGGGTTAGACAGCAGGGTTGAAGAAACTGAGCTTGTTGGGCCCATAGTTACATAATGGGGGAAATCTGCTGCAGGTCGGAGGGGTTGTGTTACTTGGACAGGCAGAGAAGAAGGACAGGCCAGTGTGACAGCTCTCTCCCCTATTTGAAGAGAGAGAGTGTATTTTCCATCCTGGAAGAAAATGTCCATTATTTCAGTTAGTGAAATACACAGGAAACTTTAGAGCATGAACAACCCAGCAGCGTTGCAGTTCTTGACAGAAACCGGTGAGCTTGACACCTACTACCATACCCCGTTCAAAGGCACTGCAATCTCTTGTTTTGCCAATTCAACCCTCTGACTGGCACACATACACAATTCATGTCTCCAGGCTCAAAAAATTATATTTTACCCATCTCCTCCCCTTCATCTACACTGATCGAAGTGGATCTAACAAGTGACATCAATAAGGGATCAAAACTTTCACCTGGCCAGTCCTGGAAAGAACAGGTGTTCCTAATGTTTTGTTCACAGTGTAAAATGCAACATTATTAAGCAAAGAAATTGTTTCAGCAAATTTCATGTAAAAGCAAAAAGGACAGTCAAGTAGCCCTGAGTCATCATTTCCATCCCAAGTCATAGCGCAATAGGAGTGCCATGGCTCACCTTTGATGTGATCCCACAGGCAGTGAAGGGTGCAGATATGACCAGCTCTCCATGTTGCCTGTCCATACTGTAGCCACACTGTAGGGCCAGCGAAAGCAGTGGCATCCATTTTCTTCTAACTGCAGGGGGAAACCAACACAGCTCACATACAGACCTGACAGTAGCCTCACAAACTCATCATAGCTGTAGAAATAGTTACAGAAACATTGGATTCAGTCCAAATGATGTCTCTAAATCGGTCTATTCAGCAGCGATAGCGTGCAGGCGGAGTAAAATTGTGATAAATTATACTATATAACTCCACAGTTACCCTGGACTCTGAGCTCCTCTTTGGCTCCTTGAACTTGCAGTCTGACAGTCATTCCCTGAGATGAGCAGCAGAGGGAGGAGGGGGCCAGGGCCTGGGACATTGGGCAGGACATCTTCACAGGGGTCCCTCTCCAGATCAGAGGCAACACATAACTACCATCCTGTCAGCAGGCCAAAGGAAAGGAGTGAATAACGGTGTGTGAAGAACAATAGAAAAAGCTTTTATGTTGACAGAATGACAGTCACAGAACAGTTTTCACCTGCCAGTCTGACAAGTTCAGAGAATGGATTGTGACTATGGACATCAAGTTACTTTTAAGCAGGGCAGAGGGGGTTGAGTGCTACTTTACCACTTCTTGGTTGACGTGACAGGCATTATAAGGTACCACAAACGTCAAGTCTCGCCAGGTCGACTCGACGGAGTAGCCACATTGAGAGGGTAGTTGGGCCAGGGGGACAGCAGAGGCATTCGCTAAAGGCAAGAGGACAAATGAATAAAATAGCCTACAGCTATGCATCATTCACACCCACACTCCTTGTGGTCAGACTTAGGCTCCTTTTAGTCCATTATTGGGCTAACTTTACTCCTTATAGTCCAAGGACTTTACATGTTCTGTTTAAAGGCAAATTGGCTCTGGAATCCAAAATAGTCAAATACTCCATCTTAAACAGGAATCCATTTTCAATTGCAGTATATCTCTAGAAACATAAATCCCTCTACTTTCATACCACGTCAAAATCATTTCATATATGAAAATACTGTACACTGTTTTAACACAGTTGCAGCCAATAGTATTTTTTGGTGACGTCTCAAGTTTGTGGCGTCCGTCTTCCATTTACACAAAGGTGTTCAGAGACGCAGATAGCCAATTAGCACAGTAGTCCACTGTCTTCCGTATTATTCTGTACGTAAATCCGTGACACTCCATTTAGTATGATATGCTACATTTCGTATGGTATGTATTAATTTGTGGGGAAAATGGCTAACGTTAGCTAGGTTAGGGATTAAGGTTAAAGGGTTATTACGTAAACTGTTTTATGTAACCATAGCAAACTCATTGGAGTGTCCCAGATTTACACATACTATGTTACGTCTAGGTTGGGCCTAACTCTAAAGGCGTGTAACAATTTAAAATGTTTGTTTTTATAAAATTATGTCTTGCTTATATAAAATATAAGGTCCTTATGCTTCCAAAACCCTACCCCAAGCGATGCGAGTTAATGTTCAGACCGAGCATCGGGGCTCTTAAAAAAAAATATATATATATATATATATAATAAAATAAACACTGCCCTGTACAGAAGACACCATCCAATGACGAATGTGTAACGGAACTGAGTCGTGAACAACGGGATAGGTCACTGTCCGATTTACCTCTGTCTACTAACAGATGTAGGGCTCGTCTCCCTCTGACAGTGAGGGTCATAGACTCATCTCCACATTCTACGTCTGGCTCCATTCTCATCCAGCTCTCTGCTTTCGCTATATCACCTCGAACTCGGATCTTTCCTGCACGCACTCCTAAAATAGACACAACATTAGCCTATTATGCATATTTTGAGCAAGGAAATACGTGGCTAGTCAAACTAAACAAGTTGAATGGTAGAATAGGCTACATGACAGACAGCCCACCTATAGCTTACCTGGAGTTACTGAATCTGAGTGGTATGCCATTTGTGAGTGGTTCTCATCGTTTCCTGTGATAGAAAACTTTCCACGATGTAAATTCTGAATTTTTCCTTGATTGCAATCGATATTACTATAGGATTTAAATGGTAAACCTTCCGAATGCTTCTCCTCGTGTTGTTTGGCATGGTACTTGTCGTTCTTATCATTGAATACCACCATTCGTTTTCTACCTGAAAGTCGTGATCTGTTCAATTCTTCAAAGTCCGGAGATAACGTGCGAACATATACATTTTCGTATGATTCACCAATTTCACGTGCTGGCATTTCTACGCGGTTTCTTGACAGGTTTGTTTGACGGACGTTGGTATTTGTCTTCGGGGTGTAATGAGTCAGTTTATCATTACGGGAGACACTGTCACTTGAAAGTGGATTTTGTGTGGATTCTGTGAACTCAACAGGTGTGTGGATTATTATTTTACCCGTCGAATCGTGAGCCTGACCTCGCAGATACCGAGTGATTGTTAGAATGTAAAGTAGGAGGACACCGTAACATTTATGTGTAAAATACATTGCCAATATGATTGTTTCTCAACGTACATTAACACACTGGGACGAGGGGAAAGGTATATTTTGAATGCTTCCGTAAGCACCACATGTGTTCACTGATTCAACCTCAAGTAGTCTTAATTGATAATTAGTCTCAACAATGGCATGCTGATTCCAATTATGCTTGTCATTTCTACAGGGGTATATAATTACAGGTTTGCTATATAATTTACCATAATAAAAGTCACGTTGAAACTTAACCACAATACGTTAGAGATGACAGGCTCTCTTCTCTCCACAAGAGGGTGGTATTGTCATACAAGTCAAAGCACACATTGAATTCTCCACTCCCCCCACCCTTACCCTGGTATGGCCAAGTAACCTTACGCAGTTCCTAAAACTTTGCTTTGTTAATATGGTAGGAAAATAAACCATCATCTGCTGTAGCACAAGAACGTCAGCAATTGCTGAGAGGTGAACCTGACCCTAATCAAGTTTCACCTTTGAATGTATGGGTTAGGGAACCTGCTTTTGTACCAACTCACATGACATAATACTATAGTATACTATGGTATAAATACTACAGTATTGCTATATTTATATACTATAGTATTCACCATAGTGTTTTAGCAGAGTATTATTGTATTAATAGTATTAATAGTGTATTATTTACTTCACTGTATTGTTTTTGTATCTTTGACATAGAAGTGGGGTCCATAATCTGTATGTAGGTAGGACTGGAGCCTGAACTGATAGTTCAGCTCTTCTGCTCTCTTCTGTAACCTGTGGGGAACACAACATATGATCTATACTTGGCATGTAAGGTTTCTCACTGATGGCTGGCACAAATTGGGATATTTTTTTGTGTGGAAATTTCCCTGAAATCAATTTGGAATAATCTAGCAAATGTGTGCGTCATAGGCATTTTATTGAGTGTTTCCTTTGTAATATCATCACTATAACCGTTGCTATTATTGTCATAGAGACACTGTGCCACCACATGACAACATCAATGTTGATCATTATCAACCGAACAGTACAGTGGCACGAATTGTACAGACAGCAGTAGGCCTAAGAGTGACTGAAAAACAAAAACACTGTACTTTCCTCTTTTATCAGGCATCTGCATACTAACTACTGTAATATTCAAGGACCCGTAAGTAACAGGGAATTCATTGAAACTGAGTGTAATGTACACTGTCTAACTGAACCACACTATTCAATAGGCTATATGAAGAGAGTGTACAGGGGAGGAGAGGGGGTTGATGGGCGCTGCAGTGATGACTCATTGTGAGTTGCCTAGCTACCAACAGTCAGGAGTTGTTTTCTTTTCAATGTTTCAAAGCAAAAAATATGTATGTCTGGATTTCATTGAGAGAAAAGAGGGAGAGGGGTGGTAAAACAAGGGCTGAGCAGGAAAAGGAGGGACAAAACAGTCAGAGAAGAAGGAGGAGGGTAGATCATGTGCAAACTAAGTGAAATGTAGCAATAATGTGAGATCTAAAAAAAGAGCCACAGGGTGGAAGTGACAGAGAGGGAGTGGATCAAGAATAAAACCCTGACCAGTCACCATGGAAACGGGAAACTTTTTTTATTGAATGTAAACAGTTGCTGGAACAACCAAAACAACTAGTGGCTACATTTCTTATCAGTTTTTTGTTAGTACATTGGGCTTCATGTCCCTTAAAGCTATCCCTGACACTTTACTTTTTCTTCTTAAAAAAACAACAGACTGCTTTAAGACCTGTTGGAATTCCCCTTGCAGGGACCCACATGAAAAAATACTATAGTATTCTATCTTATAAATAAATGGTAGTATAAACTATAGTTATTTATGTAGTGCTTTTGCGGATTGTAGTATACAGTAGTATTTACTGTAGTGTTTTTGTGGCCTGTAGTATTCACTGTAGTGTTTTTGTGGCCTGTAGTATTTACTGTAGTGTTTTTGTGGCCTGTAGTATTTACTGTAGTGTTTTTGTGGCCTGTAGTATGTACTGTAGTGTTTTTGTGGCCTGTAGTATTTACTGTAGTGTTTTTGTGGCCTGTAGTATTTACTGTAGTGTTTTTGTGGCCTGTAGTATTTACTGTAGTGTTTTTGTGGCCTGTAGTATTTACTGTAGTGTTTTTGTGGCCTGTAGTATTTACTGTAGTGTTTTTGTGGCCTGTAGTATGTACTGTAGTGTTTTTGTGGCCTGTAGTATGTACTGTAGTGTTTTTGTGGCCTGTAGTATTTACTGTAGTGTTTTTGTGGCCTATAGTATTGTGGCCTGTAGTATTTACTGTAGTGTTTTTGTGGCCTGTAGTATGTACTGTAGTGTTTTTGTGGCCTGTAGTATGTACTGTAGTGTTTTTGTGGCCTGTAGTATGTACTGTAGTGTTTTTGTGGCCTGTAGTATTTACTGTAGTGTTTTTGTGGCCTGTAGTATGTACTGTAGTGTTTTTGTGGCCTGTAGTATTTACTGTAGTGTTTTTGTGGCCTGTAGTATTTACTGTAGTGTTTTTGTAGACATTACTGTAGTATTTAGCTTACTATAGTGTTTTTGTTTTATTATCTTAGACGTGGAGGCTTTCTCCTTCAGGAAACCTACTGGAGAAATACTAAAATATCACATTTTCCATAACCTTTAGATAGTACGACTGGGGTCTGAACAGATAGCTCAGAGCTTCTACTCTTTTCTATAACCTGTAGGGAACAGGTTGGTCTGTACTTGGCATGTAGGTTTCTCACTTATTTTTTGCGGGCATTAATGTAATATTTACTACAGTGTTTTTTGGGGGGGATAATATTGATTATTTACGATAGTATTCTACAGTATACTTCAACATTATAGTAAGTACTACACATTATTGAGGGATACTACAGTTACAGTATAGTATTCTACAGTATAATACAGTTTATCATTCTATAGTAACTACTGTAGTATTGTATAGGAAACTGTTGTATATTTTAAACATGGGGAGCATTGAGAAACCCCAGACGAATCTAAAAGAACCACAGACTGCCATCGTTTTGCCGTTACAGGCCTCAACTGATCTCACTGTCCCCATCATCCCCAGGGAAATCAGTGTTATGCAAAAGTAGATATAATCTCGTGAAACCAAAATGATAATGACATAGCAATTAAAATGGCATTCTAATTCTGGTCACGTAAAGGGTAACACAAATCACAGGATGTCCATGTACTCTGCATAATGATATCATTTAGTTTCGAGGCTTACATAAAATCACATTGATGTGTATGTCCTAGGACCTAGTCCAACTCCACCTGTTTCTGGCTGACCTATGACGGCACCTGGCTGACCTGAATGTTGCTCCACCTTAATTAGGCTCATACGTCTCTTACTTTGGCTGGCTTTCCAGTGGCTTACCAGGTTCACCACATAATCACAGACCCCTACCACTTTACACTTTCCTCTTGAATCTCTCTGCCCAAATTGTATCCCTGGGATCTCTAATGGAGGGAGTGACCAGATTTAGCATCCCTCACTACACTAATATGGGTGGTAAGCTGCACCTGTGCAGTTTCAAGGGGCTTGATCTTGCGTGTGAATTACTTGTGCATTACAGAGAATAATGTATGTGGAAGGAGCATGCCACAACATGGAGATCATGGGAGTAGCATCCTTCAACTGGCAGCAATGTTCCCTCTAAGCTGTGAGCGCGTGTGCGGGCGTGCAGTTCCCCGGGACTGCCATGCAGAAGAAATATCAGCGAGCAGAGAAGCACGAGATACATTTTCACTCAACTTTCTAGAGTTTCCCCCCTTAGTTAACACGATCACTGTTTCCCTTTACTGTGGCAATTGTGGACAAATCAACGCAATATTAGCCACTTTCAATGCAACATACCGAAACAAAATCAACTATACAAGACTTAGTATGCAAAACAAACAAATGATCTCCAAGAGATTTTTGGTGTGGGCAGAAAGCATCGGAGTCGGATTCGATTGCATTGACATGCATAACTCAGGCCCCTACTCGACACAGACCAGTGTGCCATAACCAATCAGAGCTGCAGTAGTCCTATATGCAAATAGACCATTGCCATATATGGATTTGTGCCGTTCACTTTGAACTAGACTGTATTTACAGCATGAGTGGTCGTGTGCAGATGCCCTTGTTTTGAGATCAAAGCGAGAACTGCATGTAGCGACGTGTACATTTGTTCATATCCTTTGCTAGTTAGGGAGTTATTAGCCCTGTTATAGCCCCAGTTGTAGTCAGCAATAGGGGAGTGATTGCTTCATACAAGAGCACAAAACGTGTACATTTCTAGACATCTTTGAAAAGCAAGTCAGTTTAAGTGCTTTTTGGGTCTTCAATGGGCAGTGTTGTATTTTGAGACAGGCTTGAATAAGCTAAGTAGCCAATAGGCAGAGGGTAGCATAATTTGTCTGATTCTCTGTAATAAAGTAGTTTCTTGCATCAAAAAACACAAGGACAAGTGTATAAACAGACTAATGTCAAGCCCTGTATATTTTTGTCAAAAGTCTCATGGAATGTAGGCCTATATTGAACACCACACATTGGCTGCTACTGTAAACTGAACGATAGAACAGCTATTACAATGTTAAAATGTTATGTGATGCATTTTCTCCATTGCTTTTGATGCTAGGCCTACGTTATGATCAAATAGCCACAGTAGCCTACTTGACCACTGTTAGAACTAACTTAAAGCAGGTACATCCTCGGTGTTCACAGTAAACGCACACCGGAAGTTGCACAGCATTTTCAAGTTTGCTTTCAGCAGACCTGAAACTTGTTAAGCGATTTTAAAAAATGAGGGAACATTGACTGGCAGGCATAGAGGGTCCATGACAGTCCATTTGCTCCATGTAGTATTCCCTGTAGGATAGGGATCTCCTTTCACCTTCCACTGTGTGTGGCTATGACATTAATTTGAGGGCCAGAAGGGTGTGATCGTGTGTGTTACAACGGCACCATGACGTCAGTGTGTACCTTACCTGTATAGGAAACCAGTCAAGCGACAAGTGGGAGTGAAGGGATAAGTGAGATTCCAATAGCCTCATCCCAATTAGTCAACACTGGGTAGGGTGAGAGTTTCAACACACTGTGACTCATTAAACAGTACACAGTTTTCTTTCAAATTACCCAGCAAATACCCTACATACTCTTGCTGTCTTTCTAAATGTAAACCTAGCAATCAGACCTCCAGGACAGTCATGTTGCTGTAGACAGACTCAGACAGGCAGAGACCGGGGAGAATGACACAGTTAACCACAGCAGATCATTTGACCATTGTAAAGTGACGTGCTTATGGTCTTACTCCCTTTGACACGTGGACACTGGAACTGTTTCACACGGCCGTGTGGAAATACTCTGTCAGTGAGCGGCCCTGGGAACTCCTCCGCGTTGAGTCACAAGCGGCGTGGTCTTTCTCAACGCTCACAGAAGTAACCCACGCATTCTAACTTCTCATCCCACACAAGGCAAGGCGAGCCACGCTGTAGACCCACCTTGAATATGAAGGAGCGAACACCTTATTACTACTGTACATACAACACTTCACTTCAATTCAATTCAATTCAATTCAATTCAATTCAAACAACAAACAACAGTCCAGTCTGCCTTTAGGGCACGTGTCAAACTGATTCCACAGAGGGCCGAGTGGCTGCAGGTTTTCACTCCACCCTTGTACTTGATTGATTAATTAAGGTCACTGATTAGTAAGGAACTCCCCTCACCTGGTTGTCTAGGTCTTAATTGAAAAGAAAAAAAACAAACCTGCAGACATTCAGCCCTCCGTGGAATGAGTTTGACACCCCTGCTTTGTGGGCTCTGGCTTTTCCAGTTTTGATTAACAAAGGGCTGATTGTTGATGAAGCTACACAGGCATGTTATTTGTTCATTTCACTGGGGCCCCGCCCAGCTCGGGACCAGCTTCCATAGGCAGACAGAGGAAGCAGGGATATATCGTAGGCCACACTGTACCCAAGCTAGCTTACCTCACCTGTCAGGTAGGTGTTGTCGATACACCGTGGGAAGAGGCAGGCTAGACAACATTTCTAAATTCCCTCTCTGCCTTTTTCTATATTTGAGGCCCATTATTTGAGTTGCCTGTCCCCCTAGGGGCTAAGGTGTATCCTATTGGATTTGTGACAGTCACAGTCTTAGTGTTGGGTGTGGGGAGTCCACAGTACATCTTTAGTTTACTCCACATTCCTTGACTTTGACCCAAGTGAGGTATGCTGTTTGTGGAACCGTATCCACCAATAACCCAGTATGTGACTTGCCCATTGGATAAGTCACTTGGCCAAACATGTCTGAAACCCCATCATTACCCTGTGACATCACCTGAGGCTGCTGAAGCACTCTGTATGAAGCACATTACCTCAGTAGTGGTCAATAGAAGTAGGTTTCTTTCCCTCTACTTATATTGTCAGACTATTGTCCTAGATAGTGCACTATATCTATCAATCAAGTGTGAATATGAATTGAACTAGTGGGAAACAGGTTTCTCTCAGTCGTTCTCATGCAAACACACAATCTCTCTCTTCCTCTCTCTCAGGCTATGACTTGCACTTGTTACCTCCTCCTCTCCCTCCCTCCCAACCAACTACATTCCTTCATCCTGACTATCCTCCCGGAGAGAGAGCTTTGGAGGGGGAATGGAGAGAGGGGGTGGGGATCAGGCAGAAACACTACACCCACCACGTCAGTGTGTGGAGATACAACAGCAACAATGTGGTCGCTCTGGCTACTACTGAGTCTCCATGGCAGCAGGGATTTGAATTCATAACAATATTTTGGGAGTTCCCCAAACATCTGTAGGTGAGTCAGTGAGCTTCCTCTGAGGACTCATGGATATAATGGCCTAAATAGACAGAGTGACAAAGACATAGCTAGAACATGAAAAACAAATACTCCACCACAAAGTTGTTGAAATAGTGGCTTTTGGGTAATTGCATGCATGTGAGACAGAGAGAGAGAGCGAGAGAGAGAGCAACGGAGGGAGAGATTTGGGTGGGGTGTGGACTTGAGGAAAAGAGGGAGGGAGAGAAGTGGGTGGATGTGTGGTTGTAAGTGTTTGTGCGTGCCTTGGCGGCGAGGGCTGAGTCTGACATTTGGAACTTAGGGAGCAGAAGGAATTGGGCTTCAACAGAAAGGCTACCATCAAAAAGTAAGTTGGACATTTGTGTTCTCCTTCAGAACTCTCAACTCTTTGACATGCTCTTCATGTGTTTTTTAAATGATAATAGCCTATATGCATACCTTCTGTTGTATTACTCTCAAGACTAATACAATTTCACACAGTCAGTAGAGGAGTGAATTAATTAGAATTGTAGCTAGCATGTCTTTTGTAGTGCAAGTGATACTGGTAGTTTATTCCTTTGCCAGGTAAGTTCAGTATGGGCTTGTTCAGGTAGCTGGTTCTAAAACAAACATTACAAGGTGAAAATCCAAATGCACTGCAATTCTGAAACTTTAAGTATACATTTAATTAAAGTTCATAATGCACACACTTTAGCCCATGAAACCTGTCCTGTCATTTCTGGTCGATAGCTGAGTGCATGATGGAACTATGCTCCATCCTAGAAGGCAGGGAGATTGTCATGAATTCAGTGTTTACTCTATGTGACTCTGGCAAACTGCTGAGGTTAGATAGGGTGTACTTTGTATTTCCTTCACAGAACAGAACAGGGCTAAACTTCCCTCAGCAGCTGTCAGCTCAGACAGTCAGAGGTTTAATTGTCTAAGACTAGATCGAGTTCCCTCTTCATTTGTCCCTTCAGCACTTAGATGGGAAGCTCTCATATGAGAAATTACACAGACCATCTTTTGTGTACTCAAATATTTACACACAGTTGAGCTAACTAAGAAGTACTTGTTCCCAATTACTGTAATTTTGATGTGTACGTGGGCGGGAAACAACTTGGGGTGGGTCGGTGTGGATGTAGATCACATGTCTGGACCCAACCCAGACCAGCCCTTTATCCCAGAGAGGTTCCCTGCATTCCAGATGGCCTCTCGCCTCACTCTGTCCACACCCACCAGATCCCAGGCCGCTCTATTGCCAGTAGTAGGGGTGGGAAGGAACTCGAAAGTGTATCCCTGAGTTGTTCTCACAATATGATTTCTTGATGCTTGTTCTTCCTAAATACAATCTCGCCTTCTCTCTACTGACAATGGCCATTCAAACAGTCATTCAGCTTTTTTTATTATTATTTATGATCTTTACAGAATGGATAAATCAAATAATGGCCATTGTAATTGGTGAATTGAGATCGTTTATCAATATTTTGAGTTGAGCTGCCTAGTTAATCTGAATTGGTTAAGGCAGGCATTCTCAATGTGGGGTCATACAAACCCACTAACAATGGCTTGCAGTGGGTTCACAGCCAGATCTCAAAATATATATTTAAAAAATTACACATCCACAATAATTTTACATAAATGCAGTGTAATTGAATCTTTAAAACTGTTAAGTTTTTCTCTCTGCCTCATAGAAAAATGTGTAGAATTGTAGGATATTAGGATATTAGGATATCAGGATATTAGGATATCAGCTTAAAAGCTGCAACAACAAAAAATCTCTGCCACATGACAACATCTGTAGATTTGCAGGAAATTAGCTTGGAAACGGCAACGTTTGGCAACAGGCGAGCCTTTAAAATGTTCCAACCTAGGGCTCAAAACTTGGTTTGTCTGTCCACACACTGCCGAGGTCATGGCAATACTCCTTGTATGCTATTATTATCTAACTTGAGTTGTGTTCTGATTATGGGGGGGGGGGGGGGGGGGGGGTCCATGATGAATTTACTATCACAAAAGGGGTCCCCGGCCCCATAATGTTTGAGAACCCCTGGGTTAAGGTGTGTGTGTGTGTGTTTATTTGGGGGAGGTGGGGCAGGCAGGGGAGTAGGTATTTTGTGCAGTTATTTTAAGGAGTGGCGGTTTGTTGCAAGCTGCAACTCATCTCCTGCCAAAGCTTCCCCATTTATCCCTCTGATTTTCTCACTCTCTGTTTCCCAGGCCTTCACTACCTGGCTTGACCAATCGCTATGTCCTATCTCAAATCTCTTCCTCTGAATCCTTTAGATTCATTTTTTATCACGCCTCCCTCCATTTCTGTTAGTGTGTGTGGCTATAACCCATCAAGAGTTATGAAGCAGCGCCCTGGGGGGGGGTGCAGACTCAGACCTTCCATCATTAATGACTGCCTGTTTCAAAGTGCTGAAGCCGCGCCCTGGGGGGGTGCAGACTCAGACCTTCCATCATTAATGACTGCCTGTTTCAAAGTGCTGTAGCCGCGCCCTGGGGGGGTGCAGACTCAGACCTTCCATCATTAATGACTGCCTGTTTCAAAGTGCTGAAGCCGCGCCCTGGGGGGGTGCAGACTCAGACCTTCCATCATTAATGACTGCCTGTTTCAAAGTGCTGAAGCCGCACCCTGGGGGGGTGCAGACTCAGACCTTCCATCATTAATGACTGCCTGTTTCAAAGTGCTGAAGCCGCGCCCTGGGGGGGTGCAGACTCAGACCTTCCATCATTAATGACTGCCTGTTTCAAAGTGCTGAAGCCGCGCCCTGGGGGGGTGCAGACTCAGACCTTCCATCATTAATGACTGCCTGCAGACTCAGACCTTCCATCATTAATGACTGCCTGTTTCAAAGTGCTGAAGCCGCGCCCTGGGGGGGGGGGGGGGGGTGCAGACTCAGACCTTCCATCATTAATGACTGCCTGTTTCAAAGTGCTGAAGCTGCGCCCTGGGGGGGTGCAGACTCAGACCTTCCATCATTAATGACTGCCTGTTTCAAAGTGCTGAAGCCAAGCCTCAGTGTGCAACCTTTGTCAACATCCATCCATCCACCCTAACCCTAATAGTATTTAATAATAAAAAAAATACATGAGATTTAAAGCAACTTTCAAGAAACCCAAGGACACTGTACAGCAAGAGTACAAAACAATAGAGTATCTTATTCCTGTCACTCATGTTAAGCCCCGTGACAGTGTCTGTGTCCCCCAGTATCGCTTTATTTGATAGGGTATAGAACGAGGAAGTGTTTGACCAACTTTTAACAAAATATATATACTTTCTCCCTCTCCCTTGTTCTGTCTTTCTCTCAGTAATCATGTTGGTTCTTCTAGCCGGAATCTTCCTCCTTCACCTCACCAGCATCATCCTCCTCCTAGTGGCAACTATCGACAATGTAAGTAATCCCCTACTGCTCATCCTCCACTTAGTTCTCTTCATGTTGACATAGCCCTGTGGAGCTACACATGAGTGCACGTCTCTTTCACTATGTCTGTGGAGTGTTGAATCAAAAGATGAAAGCATGCTATGTTAGCCCTCATCGGCTCAGGCCTTTGGTGCTGTTCTGTCAGTGTTCCACTTTGGTATTCTGGACTACATTTCTGAGCTCACTCTCACCCCTGAAAGAAGATCGGTGACAAACAGGTTGGCCAGTGTTTCATCACCCTAAGTGTGTGTTTGTGTGGCGTGTGTTTGCCTGTGCGTTATCGTCAACAATGTGGCTGCATAAACATGCTCTTGTTGGCGTGTGGGATCCCAGTGAGTGTTACAAGGCCTGTTGTAGTGAGAGGAGCGTACCTGGCTGCTGTGGTATGCTGCTACGTTCTACAGATGTACATTCCACCCATTGCCCGTTATCCCTGTGCCTGGACTTCCAAATGCATGTGACGACACAACACATGAACCTGTGGATGTCCATTGACTATCTCTCCTCTCTGTCCTGTCCAGGCCTGGTGGATAACAAAAACGGTGTCCACTGATGTGTGGGCCAGGTGGATACTGACCAATGGAACCTGGAGCTCCAACGATCTCCCCGGCCAGTACCCTCAAGGTAAGCCTGGGCCATACTGAACCGCTGGGCTAAAATGTAAGGAAACATTCTCTGTGGGAAAAAAACAGCACTGCAGGAAATTAGCATTGCTCCTGGATATACAGTATATGTAAATATCATCCTACATGTGAATTAAATGTTTTTTTTTCTGTCTCAAGTCACCCCAAGATATACATTTTTGCAGCACAGAAATAGGAACAGTGTAGTTTCTCCAGGATATGGGTTTACTGCGCTGGAGGTTTGGTTGAATTCGGGGTAGAGCTCCATAACAACTGTCAGACTAAGCCTGCCATCTAACCTGTCTCTGTGTGTCTGTCACTGAAGCATGATTGATCAGTAAACACTCTATTGCCCAACGAGGGAGAACAATGCCATTTTCTCATAGAGGAAACTGAACAGAGGGTGTGGCAGGATCAGAGACAGGGTTGGGGCTGTTGGGGAGGTTCAGATTTGCTTGAGTATGTACACTGAAAGTGCATTACAAATACAGTGAGTTTGTGTGTAGACCTTTAGTGAATGTGTGGTCAAAAGTATGTATGTATGTAGCAATGTTGTATCTCTCAGTGTTTTATTTGATTGCTGAGAAACCCTTTTACAACCTACGAAATGAACTCGTCTTAAATCCTCTCATAAATATTCCTTAGCACACAATTTTCCACATTAAAATACTTTCATTGTGTTTCTAAAAAAACAGAACTGCCCCTTTCACCTCTGCATTCCAGAGCGTGACACAACACTGTTTCGTTAATATGGTGTTTTTTTCTGGGTGTGTCTGTTATGTAAATAGTCCTTACTCAGTGTCTGTCTCTGTCTCCCTCTACAGAATACCTCCAGGCAGTGCAGGCTAGCTCCATTCTGGCCTGCATATTCTCTTCCCTTGGCCTGTTTGTGTTTGTGGGACAGCTCTTCACTCTGTCAAAGGGACAGAGATTCACCTTCTCTGGCATCTTCCAGCTCCTAGCCTGTACGTATTGCCCTAAAAACGTTCAATCTTCAACCTGTTAAACAACTATTTCTGTCTTTGCTTGATGTTTGTCCCTCCCTCCCTCCAGGCCTGTGCATCATGATCGCTGCCTCCATCTACACAGACATCTTTCACAAGAATGAATCGGATGGTTGGTATGGCCACTCCTTCATTCTGGCCTGGATCTCCTTTGCGTTCACCTTCATCTCCAGTATAATCTACTTTGTCCTGCGAAAGAAGACCGCAAACTAGAAGCAGAAGACCAGCCCAAACCCAAGGGACAGGCTCAATATCTTACGATCTGATCGTTTTTTGTACAATTAGGTATGGATATGAGTGTGGGATACAAAAGGGGAGAGTTGTTATCCACAGATTTTCATCCATGTATCTTTGGTTCCCACTGAAGTGTGTCTAAACATATGGATTTACATCGTTATAACCTACCTGTCCTGCCCACATAGTAATAACCTACCTGTCCTGCCCACATAATAATAACCTACCTGTCCTGCCCACATATTACCAAGTCCATGTTTAGTTTTCATGGGCTCTTAATATAAAGTGGGACAACATTTTCAAAGTGAATGAAACTTTTACAGCCCTCATATATTCGTTGAAGGTATAGGGGAGTCAGAGAGTATAGACTGACAGTATCTCATTATTTCAGAATCATAGTCCTGAACTATTCTTGCTTACATTTGATTTATTTCTCAATTAGGCTCAGAATAAAACAAGGCCAAAACACTCAAAACCAAATAGAAGGATGAATTGACTAGTGTCGCAAACAGAATCCAATTTCGGAAACTGTCAACGATCATTACCCCGTTTGACTTACAGCCCTACTATAGTGTGCTGAATAAGACAAAGAATATAATGTATTTGCCAATGTCCATACATGGAATGGAACATTCGTACTAACCTCACTGCTAACTGGACCACCACTCTTTTTAGTTATGTCATTATTTTATGCTTTGTACCATTAGTCTTATTGTGTAGATTAACTTCCGTTTGTCTGAATCAACCTATCCCCCAGACACACCCATGGACTGACAGACAGACAGATAGATCTTGAAATCTGACAGAGCATATTTGCTCGTTGCACATTGAGATATGTGTAAATATGAACATGTTTGGTTTCACATTATGCTTTGTATTTCTAATGCAATTTTATTTTTGTTACTATTTCTTATCAGTATGATAATGATAATTTGTATTAAAACCTGATTTAAATCATATTTCTCCTGTCAATGCTAAACAATTTTATATGAATCATAATTGGGTGAAGGAGGACAGATTGCATGAATGATACCTAGTCACTGGTAGAGGGGCACCACAGTGAAACTGACAGAAGACATACTAGTCTGTGAATGAAATCATTTTGCACATTTCCACCAAGTTTTATTGACAGCATGGATACAAGTTTACACAGAGAGCTTCTGACTACTTCACACTGATTTGCTCTGTCAAAATCCAAATGCATGTTGGCTCATAGGTAAGTATCACACACATACAGTCAAAGTGGGCTGTACTCCCTCCCCTCTTCCTCCATCTCTCTGACCCTGTCCTCTGAGTAGTACTGGGGTAGAGAGATGTGGGGAAGGAGTGGTGGTGATATGGGAACGGGAACAGGGGGTGGGGGAGTGTGTACCGGGGGATGGGGGAGTGTGTACGGGGGGGTGTACCAGTGGGGGAGGGAGTGGCGGTGATAGGGGGACGGGAACAGGGTGGGACTGGGGAGGTGGGAAGTATTCAGAGTGGGGGAGGGAGAGGGTGAGTGGACGGGGTGATGAGGTTGGGGGTGGCGAAGGGGAGTCATAGTAGGGTGAAAGTTCTGGGGATGGTGGGGGCGGAGGGCAGTAGTAGGGGGCCGGGGGAAGCAGGGGCTCTATGTCAGGGAATCGAGGGGGGTACAGGCGGGCTTTGCACCTCCGCTCCGTTACAGTCCTCTTGGTGTAGTTGTTGAGGGTGGAGACTCCTGACAACATGCAGCAGGTAAAGGCCAGCCATGCCACACTAAGACAGAAACAGAGTAGAGAGACAGGAGCAGCAAGGAGGATCGTGTTAATCTGAACCCATGTGTGCAAGCCTACTGTTGCAAACATATTTCATACTCTTATCTTACTAAAACACAATTGCGACAAGGCATATGCAATAATCTATTTGAGATGGACAGAGGTCTTTAACAGGAGCCCAGGCCTCATGAGAGTCCTTGAGATATATTATTGGGTGTCTCTCTTATTTAAAGGGGAACATGTAAACACTTAAGCTCTTGGAGACCAAATAACCAGGAGAGCACACTAAAGATCAGAGAATAAGTAGTGGTAGTGTAGTAAACGGTGTGTGTGTACAGACTCACTAAAAGCCCCAGGAGTAGCCATAGCTGTGTGGTTTGAAGTCCTCTGGACCCATAGAGGCAGTTGTCTGAAACACCTGCATGAACATCTTGTGAGCCACCATTCCCAGTAACCCTAAGAGAATAAAACAGACATTGAAAGCTTATATGTGGATTCCATCAGAGAGACATTTTTACTTCGCTAATAGCTTTATTGAGGAAAGTTTTACTTGCAATGACTGTGATGTGTGGGTGTCTTACCTAAGTTGGAACGCACTGGTTGTAAGTTGCACTGCATAAGAGCTTCTGCTATATCATGGTTTCCCAAACTCGGTTCTGGGGCCATCCCCCGGGTACACATTTTGGTTTTTGCCCTAGCACTACACTGATGACTCAAATCATCAAAGCTTGATGACTAGTTGGTTACTTGAATCAGCTGTAGTGACGACGACTCAGAACCGAGTTTGGGAAACCCTGTGCTAATTGATAAAAAATATAGATTCTAAATTAAAATGTGAACCTCCTAATATAGTGAAGACTGCAGAGTAGGCATTGAGGAGCTGTCCCCAGATCTGTGAGGGCCAAAAGGCATCCGGACACAACTGAAGAGACAGCAGCACACAGCTGATACACAGCAGCCCAACATGAGCTCCATTGACACCAACAACCACAACAGAGAGGATGATACAGTACAACTATATCATGACTGTGTAATGTGTACCAACATACAATCTTGACACTGCAGAATCATTTACCTTTCTCATCTCCTGGAGTTAAAGAAAACTGCGACACTTTTCCTCTAAAAAAGAAAATACACATTATTAACAGAGAAAATGAAATGTAACCATACTTTATAAGTCATATATCATCACTAATAATATTTAGGCCTGTATAGCATCTGCAATTCAACCAAAAGATAGACAAAACATACAGCAGAGGCTTAGGGTTTCAAACTTTGGTTGATTTGAAATGTAATCTTCAAGTTAATCATGAACATGGATTCACGTCTCCATCTAAACCAAAAATCTAAGTTAAAGAACATGACTAAATAAATGCATTTAATGTTTGATTAAATTAGATTTAGTCCTATTCTTTCATTTAGATTTTTGGTTGGAGACTTATAAATGATTAATTTGGAGACAAATTGGCTCTATCAAGTCTTCTCCAGCCCTAGCTTTAGGGTGTTGAGTTCAGTCAAGGTGGGGGGTTGAATAATATAAACCTTTCTCTCTACCTGGTCATAATCCATAATTAAGTCATGCTGTTAGAATCTAAATCCCCCTGAACAGAGCACCGATAATAATCCTCTTTATAGAGTGCAAGAGCTCTCTCTCTCTCATACACACACACACACACACACACACACACACACACACACACACACACACACACACACACACACACACACACACTGCGTTTAATCTCACCAGTGATTTTCATTTTGACCCTCGTTACATTACTGTGTGACTGCAACTCCCCCACTTTGAACCCACTATATGCAACTCTTGTGAACAATCCTAGAGGTATTAAAGTTCCAACCCATCCATTTTCAAATCAAATCAAATTTATTTATATAGCCCTTTGTACATCAGCTGATATCTCAAAGTGCTGTACAGAAACCCAGCCTAAAACCCCAAACAGCAAGCAATGCAGGTGTAGAAGCACGGTGGCTAGGAAAAACTCCCTAGAAAGGCCAAAACCTAGGAAGAAACCTAGAGAGGAACCAGGCTATGTGGGGTGGCCAGTCCTCTTCTGGCTGTGCCGGGTGGAGATTATAACAGAACATGGCCAAGATGTTTAAATGTTCATAAATGACCAGCACGGTCGAATAATAATAAGGCAGAACAGTTGAAACTGGAGCAGCAGCACAGTCAGGTGGACTGGGGACAGCAAGGAGTCATCATGTCAGGTAGTCCTGGGACATGGTCCTAGGGCTCAGGTCAGTTGAAACTGGAGCAGCAGCATGGCCAGGTGGACTGGGGACAGCAAGGAGTCATCATGTCAGGTAGTCCTGGGGCATGGTTCTAGGGCTCAGGTCCTCCGAGAGAGAGAAAGAAAGAGAGAAGGAGAGAATTAGAGAACGCACACTTAGATTCACACAGGACACCGAATAGGACAGGAGAAGTACTCCAGATATAACAAACTGACCCTAGCCCCCCAACACATAAACTACTGCAGCATAAATACTGGAGGCTGAGACAGGAGGGGTCAGGAGACACTGACACATTTTCACCCCCCAAAGTCTCACCCCAGGCGTCAGTGTAGATGTTCTCCTCACAGCTCATCCACATGCCTGCAGGGAAGACGAAGCGGTCGTCCCCCGTCTCCCAGGAGAACTGGATGGAGGTGGAGTTATGCGAGACCCCGGCCCAGGTATGCATTTGGTCAGTTTGTTGGCCGAGCAGAGGGGCTTGGGGACCTTCTGACTGCCCTCACACCAGTAGGAAGACAAAATGGCCATGGCCCCCAGGACCGCACCCTGTACAGAAACGACATGGTGAAGGGAGAGAGAGAGAACCTGGGGTGGGAGGAGGTGTTTGAGAGGGCGAGAAGAAAGTTGTATTTTTAACAGCTGGTCAAACACTCCCTCAGTCTATACTATATAATGACAAAGGGAGACGGGGCCACTTCAGACACAGAGATTCTGTCAGAGCGCTTAACATGTGACAGGAATCAGATATGGACGTTGACAAAGACTGCACTGAGAGGCTAGACTCCAGCTCTCTTTTAAATAGCATTAAGATAGTTGAGAGAGAGCATATGGAAAAGGAAAAGATAAAGTATTCAGAGTAATTGCCAACCCAACTGAAAGAAAACAATCTAATCCCCCTATGTCTTTCCTTGCCTGGACACCCCCCACCCCACTTTACTTTGACCTCCACACATAATTGGAAGAGGAAGTATAAACTCTAACATAGCCTATTAGCTACAAAGGTAACTCCAATCACATTTTCAATAAGAGCAGCTGTTCAGCTGGTTAAATAAAGGTTAGCCATGTGTTGGCAAACATTTATGTCCAAGTCAAGAAAGCTTACCAGCAGCCAGCAGCACTTTCCGTACTGGTAGCTTATTCATAGGTGCTTTTTCAAAGCCTGTGAGAGACTCCAGTAAGTGTAATACCAAATACAGTATAAACTCTGTTTACAGTGCATTCAGAAAATATTAAAACCCCTTGACTTTCCCCACATTTTGTTACATTACAGCCTTATTCTAAAATGCAGGTAGCCTAATGGTTAGAGCGTTGGGTCAGTAACTGAAAGGTTGCTGGATCGAATTCCTAAGCTGACAAGGTAAAAATCTGTCGTTCTGCCCCTGAACAAGGCAGTTAACCCACTGTTTTCCGGCAGGCCATCATTGTAAATGAGAATTTGTTTTTAACTGACTTGCCTAGTTAAATAAAGACAAAAATAAAATAAAAAATACCCCATAATGACAAAGCGACAACAGGTTTGCAAATGTATAAAACATAAAAAACATAAATACCTTATTTACATAAGTAAACAGAACCTTTGCTATGAGACTGGAAATTGAGCTCAGGTACATCCTGTTTCAATTTATCATCCTTAAGATGTTTCTGCAACTTTATTGGAGTCCACCTGTGGGAAATTCAATTGATTGGACATGATTTGGAAAGGCACACACCTGTCTACAGTATATAAGGTCCCACAGTTGACAGTGTAGGAGCCGAAACCAAGCCATGAGGTCGAAGGGATTGTCCGTAGTGAGCCGAGACAGGATTGGGTCGAGGCACAGATCTGGGGAAGGGTACCAAAACATGTCTGCAGTATTGAAGGTACCCAAGAACAAAGTGGCCTCCAACATTCTTAAATGGAAGAAGTTTGGAACCACTAAGACTCTTACTAGAGCTGGCCGCCCGGCCAAACTGAGCAATTGGAGGAGAAGGGCCTTGGTCAGGGAGGTGACCAAGAACCCGATGGTCACTCAGAGAGCTCCAGAGTTCCTCTGTGGAGATGGGAGAACCTTCCAGAAGGACAACCATCTCTGCATCCCTCCACCAATCAGGCCTTTATGGTAATGGCCAGATGGAAGCCACTCCTCAGTAAAAAGGCACATGACAGCGTACTTTGAGTTTGCCAAAAGGTACCTAAAGGACTCTCAGACCCTGAGAAGCAAGATTCTCTGGTCTGATGAAACCAAGATTGAACTCTTTGGCCTGAATGCCAAGCGTCATGTCTGGAGGAAACCTGGCACCATCCCTTCGGTAAAGTATGGTGGTTGGCATATCCTTGAGTGGCCCAGCCAGAGCCCGGACTTGAACCCGATCTAATATCTCTGGAGAGACTTGAATATAGCAGTGCAGCAATACTCCCCATCCAACCTGACAGCTTGAGAGGATCTGCAGAGAATAATAGGAGAAACTCCCCAAATACAGGTGTGCCAAACTTGTAGCGTCATACCCAAGAAGATTCAAGGCTGTAATCGCTGGCAAAGGTGCAAAGTACTGAGTAAAGGGTCTGCACAGGGTTTTTTACCCCTGTGCAAGAGGGCAGGTATAGTTTGAGATGGATTACATCCCTAATTATATAACTGGATGACAAAGAATGGGAGAATACAAACCGAAATGGTAGGAAGACCAGCAGTAGACAATGTCAGCAATTACAGGAGAAAATAGCTTATCTGTGAATCCTATAGAACAAATAATGGCTAAAATGTTCAGAAGCATTGACGTCAGACAGTAAGGATCATTTGAAAGAGAAAAAGGATCCACCTTCTTCAACCTGTTTTTCTCTTTACCTTATTTCCTCTTTATCTGTAGTGAGTGTGGATTGTGGTAGTATTTAATGGACTCCTATTCCTTTACCCATCGCCTCTCTCTCTTCTCTTCCTCTCCATCAGATAGCATGTTAGTGATTCAGGGTGTTGACCCTCACAGTAACCTCTGTGAAGTGTGTGGCTGTCACTCTGCATGATACCGCTTGGTCAGTAAGTCGGGGTGCTCAACCAAGCCTTAAACTCCCCTCTTCTTTAATCTATTGATACAACTCTAAATCCACACTCCATTCAATCTGTTCTCATTTTCCTCCATTTCATCTACTCTTTTACCCCTCCTGTCTTCCCGCTTTCTCTCGAACTGGCCACACTCTCCTAATACCACCAGTTTGAATATAGTGTACCAGATATTGTTTACTAGCACCACTGCCTGAACTCCAATCTAGCGACTTTCAAAGTAAAATGTATGACTTCACATCACTTGAACATTAATTGCACCGTATGATGTACAGTGGGGAGAACAAGTATTTGATACACTGCCGATTTTGCAGGTTTTCCTACAAAGCATGTAGAGGTCTGTAATTTTAACATGGGTACACTTCAACTGTGAGAGACGGAATCTAAAACAAAAATCCAGAAAATCACATTGTATGATTAAGTAATTAATTTGCATTTTATTGCATGACATACGTATTTGATCACCTACCAACCAGTAAGAATTCCGGCTCTCACAGACCTGTTAGTTTTTCTTTAAGAAGCCCTCCTGTTCTCCACTCATTGCCTGTATCAACTGCACCTGTTTGAACTCGTTACCTGTATAAAAGACACCTGTCCACACACTCAATCAAACAGACTCCAACCTCTCCACAATGGCCAAGACCAGAGAGCTGTGTAAGGACACCAGGGATAAAATTGTAGACCTGCACAAGGCTGGGATGGGCTACAGGACAATAGGCAAGCAGCTTGGTGAGAAGGCAACAACTGTTGGCGCAATTATTAGAAAATGGAAGAAGTTCAACATGACAGTCAATCACCTTCGGTCTGGGGCTCCATGCAAGATCTCACCTCCTGGGGCATCAATGATCATGAGGATGGTGAGGGATCAGCCCAGAACTACACGACAGGACTTGGTCAATGACCTGAAGAGAGCTGGGACCACAGTCTCAAAGAAAACCATTAGTAACACACTACGCCATCATGGATTAAAATCCTGAAGCGCACGCAAGGTCCCCCTGCACAAGCCAGCGCATGACAACGACCCGAAACACACAGCCAGGGCAACTAAGGAGTGGCTCCGTAAGAAGCATCTCAAGGTCCTGGAGTGGCCTAGCCAGTCTCCAGACCTGAACCCAATAGAAAATCTTTGGAGGGAGCTGAAAGTCCGTATTGCCCAGCGACAGCCCCGAAACCTGAAGGATCTGGAGAAGGTCTGTATGGAGCAGTGGGCCAAAATCCCTGCTGCAGTGTGTGCAAACCTGGTCAAGAACTACAGGAAACGTATGATCTCTGTAATTGCAAACAGGTTTCTGTACCAAATATTAAGTTCTGCTTTTCTGATGTATCAAATACTTATGTCATGCAATAAAATGCAAATGAATTACTTAAAAATCATACAATGTGATTTTCTGGATTTTTGTTTTATATTCCGTCTCTCACAGTTGAAGTGTACCTATGATAAAAATTACAGACCTCTACATGCTTTGTAAGTAGGAAAACCTGCAAAATCGGCAGTGTATCATCACTGCATTTCATCTCACAAATAAGGAACTCCTGGACAAATTCTATTCCACACAAACATGTTCCTGGTAGTTAGTCTCTGAGAGACTTTCCATAGAACTTTACCAGAACCCATCTGTTTTGCTCAGAACATCCTAAATAAATAGAATCTTTTTACTATTTTATTTCTTGTAAGGTCTTGATTCAATCCATAGCGCTGAAGATCCACGCTGTAGAGCAATTGAAATGTAAAGGCCCAGCGCAGTCGAAATTCTGTTTTGCCTGTGCCTTATCATATGGTACAACAGCTGTAAAGGCGTGAAAAATTTTGATTTGTTAGTTTCTGGTTGAAAATACACTGAACAAAAAATATAAACACAACATGCAACAATTTCAAAGATGTTACAGTTCATATAAAGAAATCAGTCGTCAACTTAAATTAATTCTAACCTATAGATTTCACGTTTTTATTTTATTTAACCTTTATTTAACCAGGTAGGCCAGTTGAGAACAAGTTCTCATTTACAACTGCGACCTGGCCAAGATAAAGCAAAGTAGTGCGACACAAACAAAGTTGCACATGGAATAAACAAACACAGTCAATAGCACAATAGAAAAGTCTATATACAGTTTGTGCACATGACTGGGGCGTGGATTAGAAAACCAGTCAATAACTGGTTTGACCACCATTTACCTCACGCAACGCAGCACATTTCCTTCAAATAGAGTTGATCAGGCTGTTGATTGTGACCTGTGGAATGTTGTCCCTCTCCTCTTCAATGGCTGTGCGAAGATGCTGGATACTGGCGGGAACTGGAACACGCTGTCGTACACGTCAATCCAGAGCATCCCAAACATGCTCAATGGGTGACATGTCTGGTGAGTATGCAGGCCATCAATGAACTGGGACATTTTCAGCTTCCAGGAATTGCGTACAGATCCTTGTGACATGGGGCCGTGCACTATAATGCTGAAACATGAGGTGATGGTGGTGGATGAATGGCATGACAAATGGACCTCAGGATCTCCTCACGGTATCTCTGTGCATTCAAATTGCCATCGATAAAATGCAATTGTGTTCATTGTCCGTAGCTTATGCCTTCCCATACCATAACCCCACCGCCACCATGGATCACTCTGTTCAAAACGTTGACATCAGCAAACCGCTCATACACACCATCTGCCCGATAGAGTTTAAACCAGGATTCATTCTTGAAGAGCACTCTTCTTTAGCGTGCCAAAGGTGAGCATTTGCCCACTGAAGACAGTTACGATGCAGAACTACAGTCAAGACCCTGGTGAGAACGACAAGTACGCAGATGAGCTTCCCTGAGACGGTTTCTGACAATTTGGTTAGAAATTATTTTCATCAGCTGTATTGGTGGCTGGTCTCAGGCGATTCCACAGGTGAAGCCAGGTATGAAGGTCCTCGGGTGGCGTGGTTACACGTGGTCTGTGGTTGTGAGGTTGGTTGGACGTACTGCCAAATTCTCTAAAACGACATTGGAGGCGTCTTATGGTAGAGAAATGAACACAAAATTGTATGGCAACAGCTCTGGTTGACATTCCTGCAGTCCGCATTATAATTGCACGCTCCCTTAAGACATCTCTGGCTATGTGTTGTATGATTAAAATGTGCAGTTTTGAGTGGCCTTTTGTCCCCAGCACATGGTGCACCTGTGTAATGATCATGCTGTTATATATCTTGGCAAAGGGGAAAATGCTAACAGGGATACATTTAAATTATATATATTTATCTTTATTTAACTAGGCAATTCAGTTAAGAACAAATTCTTTTTTACAATGACGGCCTACCCCGGCCAAATCCTATCCAAGACCACGCTGGGCCAATTGCGTGCCGCCCTATGGGACTCCCAATCAAGGCCGTTTGTGATACAGCCTGAAATCGAACCAGGGTCTGTAGTGACACCTCTAGCACTGAGATGCAGTGCCTTAAACTGCTACACCACTCGGGAGCCCCGTAAACATGTTGTGCCAAACATTTCAGAGAAATAAGCTTCTTGTGCTTATGTACAATTTCTGGCTGCATTGGGCCTTTAAAAAAGGTAATTTCCATTTGAGCTGACATATGCAGTGTTCACCGTGAATGCAGTCTCCGTGAACACAGGAACATTGCCTTTAAATTTCAATCATGCTGTAGTGCGGATCTTCAGCGCAACGGATTGAATCAAGCCCTTGGGGTTTTCAGGAAAGTGGTGAGCTGGCTCCAACCACAAGGAGCTCTTCATTGACATTAAGGAAAAAAACAGATTTACACAACACACATCCATGATGAAACATACAGTACTCAAAACACCATGATGATGTCAAAACACAGACTAGCATCCCTACTGAACTTCAAGGAGACATGCAGAGGGACAGACACTCAGAACTCAAAAAGGTGTTAGTGCTAAGACAATATGGCGACCATGCTTCAACCAAAATGTAGCTGCAGTGTACAGTTCTCAGCACATTTCTGACATTTGGTTTGTGAATGACATTTGTGACTGAATGACATTTGTGACTGAACGCATCACTCACACTTGGGTCTGATATGTGGGGCCAGATTTAATCCTCACTTGAATATATAGTGAACTTGAGGCTCACTGTCAGCGGTACACAATTTAAGACACAGCAGGAGTGAGAAGAGTGTGTGCGTGTGAGAGAGAAAGAGACAGAAGAAAAGGAATGACAGAATGAAAGGAGTCCATTGGGCTGAGAGAACCCAGAAAGGATCTTCCTCTCCAATAAAAACAAATTAAGTTTGAATTAAAAAATGAATGGCTTAAAAGGACAACAGTACAATGTGAAATATTCAAAAGGATAGCATTCTTTGAAGCATTTAGTAAGTAGTTCATATACATATTGACAGGTTTCTAATACAGCATGTTTTCAATATCATACTTGTTTTCTTTCAGTTCAACAATTAGTTTTTTACAAGTACAATAATAAAAAATGATAGACAACACCACGTACGACTCACTTGTTAAGTTTATGGCGACGCTTCTTTTGAATGCATTTAGCATCTCTTGATCCATATCTTAAGTGTCATTGAGAAATGAACCTATTAAAGTACTCAGGATATACAGACTCCTCGTTCCACAGTAAAAGGTGGGGACTCCCAGTCCCAGTCATTCCAAAAACCCTCTAGATTCCAAAAGGTTTTGGTAATGCTCGTTAGAATTTTGCCAGCCAAATGTGACTTTCTTTTCACATAAAACCCCACCCATATACTGAACAAGGTCCACCACAACGTCAACACTTGGTTCTTCTCCCAATAAACATGGTCAAAGATGGCAGGCATGCATTAGTCTCCTTCTGTCATGGTTCAATTGTTCTCTCAGCACATTATGAATATTTAGTTTGAAAAATAAGATCATGTCCATTTGATTTTCATGACTACCATCTGTACCGTAAAAACCCCAAGGATGAAAAATAAGAACACTTTTCAAAGGACCAAAAATGGACACTCAAATCCACATTTTCACACACATTCACTCTTATACATACGCACTTTGAAAGGCAACAAATGTCCATTCTCCAAGGCAATAATGTCTTTGTGGCAACTCGGCCTTGACATTCCAAATGATGTCATTCTGGCACCTCCCTCTCCAGGAATGATAAAATATCCCATGTTTGATAAATGTTGACAAATTATAAAATGGAGATAAATCCATTTCAGTAAATACTGATGCAGATACAAAATAATAATGATAACTAAAATAATGATTATGAAGATTATGATAAAATACTACATGAAGTAGATACATTGCCTCTCCTTCCCTTCCAACTATAATGTCAACTTTTCAACCCAACACTCTCTTATAGTCCTCTGGGTGGGTTGTTCTCAATACTCTGATTCATAACATTTGGACAAAAAAAACATGATAGAGAAAATGACTAGAGCCATGATGGAAAGAAGAGTTTGAGGGTATTTCCAGAAATGCAAAGTTTGCCTAGAGAGGCTGTTTGTTTCTTTTAAGAGGAAGTTCCTTTCTGTTCCGTCACTCGCAATGTCTCGTTCTGTCCCACCTTGGTCTTCCTTTTTAAGTCTACCTCAGCGTTGCTTTGATCTGTTTTTCTTTTTAAAGTAAGGAGTTTTTCTTTTTCTTAAATGTTTTAAAGTTAATTCCTGTTCAGAAATGTTACAATCCTCTTTTTTTCTCCGTTATCATAGTGCACCCGTCCCATCCTGTTTAGGGCTGTTTGTTTCACTGACAATCCTCATCGTCCAAGCATACCTAGGAAAGGATACAAAAAGCATGTGTGTATTGACACCAGGGATTAACACAACCCTGTGTGTGGTGGAAACAGTTGGCATTTCCAAATCTATGATGAGCAGAACACTTTAAAAAATATGTTTTACTTTATGCTACCTTGAAGCTTATGGTATAAACAAAAATAATAAGCAGCACTGGGCTAATAAATACTTGGCTTCATCTCTGACACTTTTTTTTGGTTTAACAATTTGCTCATTTGAGGATAGTTTGGGGGAATATGAACACAAAAAAAATAGAACAGGGTGCTCAGTCTCATACCAAACAAATATTAGTCTTTTCAAATCCTTCAGAGTTGTAACATTCATTTTGGAGCCCTCTCGCACGGTCGCACCATTGCCTTTTAAAAACGTACCGATCCTATACTCCTGCGTCTCTTCCTCCTCAGTGTCTCTCTCAGCCTCTCTCAGACTGCTCAAGGTACACAGATTTAGCTGGCTGGCTGCTCTGGGGAAACTGCAGAATATAAGAGGGGGTGGGGGAGGTGCAAAGGAGAGAAGGTAATTCAAGTGGTAATTAGTTTCTTAACTATAGTGGCATAATTTAGTTTCTTAGTAACTATAGTGGCACATGAGATAAAGGAATTTGAAATATATTAACACAATGAAGAGTCACAAATATTTAGTTTCCCTAGGAATGATATAATAACCAACCTCTCCTTTTTTACCTTATGCTTCGGACATCGTAGTGAAAAGTTATCTTCATTCAGAGAGCAGTCTGAGGAGAGGTGAAGGAAAAGTGATACAAATGACATAACCATCAACTCAGAAAATTATAACACTCAATATAATTGGGTACTATTGTTATAGTTACAGTAGGCAGAGGGAGGTAAGGTTTAGGACACAGCATATGAGAAATGAGATAACATTCGGTGTTAAAGGAAATGCTTTGCATCTCTTACCTGCATCCATGGCACACGGGTAGTGATATCTCAGTGTGCAGCCTTTGCTGTAACAGCCGAGGGTTGAGCCAACCATTTCACAATAAGAGCAGACCTGAACACAGACAGACACAACATAGAGAATAACAGAAGAGAGTGCAAAAATCGATTAACTTCTTATGGCTGCAGGGGCAGTATTGAGTAGCTTGGATGAAAGGTGCCCAGAGTAAACTACCGGCTCCTCAGTCCCAGTTGCTAATATATGCATATTATTATTATTAGATAGAAAAGTATTGGATGGAAAACACTCAGAAGTTTCTAAAACTGTTTGAATGATGTCTGTGAGTATAACAGAACTCATATGGCAGGCAAAAACCTGAGAAGAAATCCAAACAGGAAGTGGGAAATCTGAGGTTGGTCGATTTTCAACCCAGCCCCTATTGAATACACAGTGGGATATTGGTTATGTTGCACTTCCTAAGGCCTCCACTAGATGTCAACGGTCTTTAGAAACTTGTTTGAGAATTCTACTGTGAAGTGGGACCGAATGAGAGAGGAATGAGTGAGAGGTCTGCCAGCAGTCACGCGCTGGTCACACGCATTTCACATGAGAGGTAGCTGCGTTCCTTTGCTTTTCAGAAGACAAAGGAATTCTCCAGTTGGAATATTATTGAAGTTATGTTAAAAACATCCTAAAGATTGATTCCATACATCGTTTGACATGTTTCTACGGACAGTAACAGAACTTTTTGACATTTCGTCTGCAACTAGGGAACGCGCTTCATGACTTTGGATTTGTTTACCAAACGTGCTAACAAAAGTAGCTCTTCGGACAAAAATGATGGACATTATCGAACAAATTTAATGTGGAACAGGGATTCCTGGGAGTGCATTCTGATGAAGATCAAAGGTAAGTGAATATTTATAATGCTATTTATGACTAATGTTGACTCGAACTTGGCGGATATCTCTATTTGTTTTCTGAGCGCCGTTCTCAGATTATTGCATGGTTTGCTTTTTCCGTAAAGCTTTTCTGACACAGTGGTTGCATTAAGGAGAAGTGTATCTATATTTCCATGTCTAATAATTGTATTTTCATCGACATTTATAATGAGTATTTCTGTAAAATGATGTGGCTCTCTGCAATATCACCGGATGTTTTTGGAACTAGTGAACATAATGCGCCAATGTATACTGAGATTTTTTTATATATAAATATGCACTTTATCGAACAAAACATACATGTATTGTGTAACATCCTATGAGTGTCATTTGATGAAGATCATCAAAGGTTAGTGATTCATTTTATCTCTATTTGTGCTTTTGTGACTCCTCTCTTTGGCTGGAAAAATGGCTGTGTTTTTCTGTGGCTTGGCTCTGACCGAACATAATCGTTTGTGGTGCTTTCGCTGTAAAGCCTATTTGAAAATCGGACACTTTGGTGGGATTAACAACATGATTACCTTTAAAATGGTATAAGGGGGCCTCCCGGGTGGCGCAGTGGTTAAGTTCGCGCCCAGGCTCTGTCGTAACCGGCCGCGAACGGGAGGTCCGTGGGGCGACGCACAATTTGCCTAGCGTCGCCCGGGTTAGGGAGGGGTTGGCCGGTAGGGATATCCTTGTCTCATCACGCACCAGCGACTCATGTGGCAGGCCTGGGCGCAGTGCGCGCTAACCAAGGTTGCCAGGTGCACAGTGTTTCCTCCGACACATTGGTGCGGCTGGCTTCCGGGTTGGATGCGCGCTGTGTTAAGAAGCAGTTGGATTGTGTATCGGAGGACGCATGACTTTCATTCAACCTTTGTCTCTCCTGAGCCCGTACGGGAGTTGTAGCGATGAGACAAGATAGTAGCTCCTAAACAATTGGATGCCACAAAATTCAGGAGAAAACGGGGTAATATATATTTTTTTTTAATGGTATAAGATACATGTATGTTTGAGGAATTTTAATTATGAGATTTCTGTTGCTTGAATTCGGCGCTCTGCACTTTCACTGGCTGTTGTCATATCAATCCCGTTAATGGGATTGCAGCCCTAAGAAGTTCAATTTAAAACTGTGGACTTCTGAGAACTGCTTTAGGTATATTGAGCTGAAAAAGATATCTATATATAGTAACTAATATCATTACATTGTATACTGTATAGACGTCAACAAAAAAGATTACTCACTGTGTCTCTGGCACCATCTAGTGCCTCCTGTAGGCCATACAGTCTTCCATTGACCAGGTAAACCCCACTGGTCCAGACCATGCATGCCTCATGCACCCACAGCTCCTCTGGGTCTATAGGCATCTGAGGAAGTTGGGCCAGCTGCGCCAAAGGCCCAAGGGAGTCTAAGGTTGGGGGAGGGGGCTGGAATGGCAATGAGGCTTTGCTGTTGGATGGCACCATTCTTGGGGAATTCTCACTGGATTTCTGTCTCCTTTTAAATCTCGGGTGCGACGTCAGCTTTCTGTGTTGTGGCCTTTGTTGAGTGTCTTCTGTCTGCTGTTGCTGGCATGGTTGGTTTTGCTGACTGTAAGTGGGCTCATTCTGAAGTTCAGGTTGTTTCCTTAGCTCAGTAATTGGTTTTAACTCTGGAGGCATGTCCCACTTAAGAACTGTTGTCTTGTTGGTGGTGGTTTTAGCAAGTTTGCTGGCCAGATAAAGCATCTCCCCTCCACCTGCTGGAGAGGCAGTGCCAACAGCAGTGGCAGGGGAAGTTGTATTTGTCTCTTGATTGAACATGTAATCACTATAAGTTGAGGACTTGATAGTTGGCACATCTTGCAGTTCACGACCCTGGGTGGTCAACACATTTGAAATGGTGTCGAGATTTTGCACATTTCTACTCATCCCAGTAGTTACAAGACTCTGTCGAATCTGGGGTTGATTCTTGGGAAGCCTTGTAGCATATTCAGGAGGGTAGTAAGGTCCATAGAGATCCCCAAGGTTTTTGTAATTGGCCCATTTCTGGCACAGGCAGCAGAGAAGACGACCAGAATGAATAGATTCAGTAATCACAGGGCCTGGTAGAAGGTACTCAGATGAAGGTAGAGCCTTTCCTGCCTGGAGGGCAGAGTCTACATCCTCCAGTTCCCTCTTCTCTTTGACCCTCTCAATTTCTCCATCTCTCCTAGGCAGTTGAGACAAAAGAGCTGAGGTCAAAAGAGCTTCAATACCACTACTGCTTGCTTTCCCTCCAACTGCTCCACGCTCTCCCTTCATCTTTTCCTCTTCACCATTCACAATTGTGCACACGGCTCCTATCTCAGCTACTTTCCTCTCCACATGTATGTATGGCGCAAAGGCACACTTGCTATTATCAGGAAAAACTCTGCTGTTTTCAAAATGTTCCCCTGCTCTTGTAGCCGCTTCCAGGTCATCTTTGGCCGCCGCTGCTGCTACTCCTCTTCTTCTCCTCCTCTGCCTGCCTCTTGATCCCACTACCTCACTCTCGTCTTTCACCCCCCCTTGTTCCTGGCAGACTGATATCACCTCCGGCTCTGGCTGAGTGTCCTCACTTTCAGCATCCACTTTTACTGCTTGGGTCAAGACTGGTGGAATCTCAGGAGGAGTCATTTTCTGATCAGTCAGAGGAGTGACTGATGGGGCAGAGGCTGTAGTGCTAGGGCTTGGGGCTACCTGTGGAATAACAGTTGCAGGAGATTGAATGGGTGGGCCAGACAGAGCACTTGGGCTCACATTCTGTGCCTGGGCCTGGGAGGCTTGAGCACGTTTTTGCTTATTCACACTTCCAACAGGCCTTCCCTTCTTCTTGCCTGATGGGAAATAGCCTTTGGGTACAGAACTGTCTGATTGTTTGGAATCTTGTGGTGACCCTGTCATTGCCAAAGATGACCTTGGAGAAGTTTGATGTGGCTGTCTTAGTAAGTGCCCTTGTGCCTGACTGTGGTGTGGTGGGGTGGTTCCATAATAGTCACTGCTACTGTAATCATCAAATCCAATCCCAGTTTCTTCAAGTTTTTGTCTCAGAAGGTTAGCAGCAGATTGTTCACCTCTTCGAGTCTCAAGTTGCTGGTAAGTATTAGTGAAATGTTGAATATCAGACAAGGCAGATGAAGAAGGTGGGGGGGAGCCCTGTACTGGACAAGGTAGTGGTGGAGGTGGGGGTAAGGGCCCTAGCAAGGTGAAGTCAGCGGGCATCTCTTTATCTCCATCACCAGTACTAGATGCTGCAGTCCCTAACCCAAAGTCAAAGTCTGGCTGCAAAGGTCTTGTAACAGTTCCTGTGGTGCCGCGTTTAAGAACGTGTGATGTCTGGTGAGGATCACAGGGGTATGCGGTGGGAGGTAACGGTCCAGTCTCATCAACCCCTCTGTAGGGCATAATGTCACTTAATGAGAGACTTTCATCGAGATAAGGTAAACATTCCTCTTCGTCCTGTGTGTCAGTAAACTGTGACATTTCAGTGTGAGAAAATCCAGCAAAATCATTTGAGTCAACATCGGTATGGCCGCTGTTAGTAGATTTCTTCACATTTGGTGTAATTTTCTGAACAATAGTCTCCAGTTTCAAACCTCTTCCTTTTCTTGGAGGCAGACTCTTTTTACCCTGAACAGGTGAGGAGGATTGTGAATAAGTGCTTTGTCCAGGTGTGGGGCAAGGAGTATTAGGCGAACCAAGTGTAGTTATATCTGAACTGGATGAGTCATCGTCATTTTGGAGGCTGGATTCAGAGTAGGCCAAAGGTGAGTGATATGAACTAGGGGCACTCCTTTGCTGTGATACATCCTGATGCTGCCTCTTGGCAGGGATAGGGGAAATGAAAGATCGTACTCTCCTCCTCAACATTAATGGATTAGTGTCCCCAGAACCCCCAGTTTTATTTGGTCGATGGCTCTGTGGCATCACGGAATTGACATTGCCACCAATACTGGGACCAACTGTTTTCATGGAATTAGGTGTAGGTGTTGGATGGAGTGATTTAAAGATTTCTTCTGTAACCACTTGGGAGACAGGTGATTCAAGAACGTTGGAGACTGGTGGAGCTGTTGGAACCAATTGGTGGGCAACAGACCCAAGAGGAGCAGCAGGAGGTGGCTGTTGACTTCGCTGGTAAGTATCCCCCTCCAACATCCCCACACTCTCTCTACCAGAGTGTGTTGACTCCCACATTTTCATGTCATAGTAAGTGTTCTGATGAGGAACTTGCTGTTTAGCGAACGTTTGGCGATTGTGCAAAATGTCAGTTGGAGACTGCATTCTTTGTCTCTGCTCTGAATGACTGAGTTTATGTCTACCTGGAGAAGTACTGGACTGCATCATATCCTTGGTGGGTCTATTAATGGTAGCTACCCAATTAAGTCTGTCATCCAAGTCATGAGCATGGAGGTGAGTATACATTTGTAATTTGTTTGCGGATTGTGGGTTTTGTAATTGAACTTGGGGTGAGTGGTAGGGATTGTGAAAATGGGGGTTACGTGGCATCATATTGCCCTCTCTTGCATCACCAAACCTGGAACCAGGAAAGCCACTGGCATGCCCTGTAGATAAATCTACACCATGTGGGTATGACTGATGTCTTGATGGTGGAGACAGAGGGTTGGTGGTAGAGGGATAGTGAGAGATTTGCTGCAGATGTTGAGAGGGCATGGTGGTGGTCAAATCAATCTTACCTCTTCTAAGAGGCTCTGAATTCATAACCACAGATGGGTGTAAAGCCTTGTTATGATGCTCAACATCAGTGTCCTTGGTTGTAAGACCACTATGATGGACAGCCTCTGCAGTCTCCTTTGATGTTACCTTCACTCCAACCTCTTTTTTATCTCCTAACTCCTTACTGTTCCCTAGATCATTTGTTGATGGCAGTTGGATGACAGAGGCACCAATTGGACTTTTTTCCCGCTCTCGTTCACGTTTCCCATCCCTTTCTGGTGTACTGCGGCGATTGGGACAAACATCACATATGACAGAGCGGCGCTCTTTAGATGGAGGTAAAAGGGAGGACTTCAACATTTGAGACTCAATTTGATCTATGGTTCCAACACTGCCCGCTAGCGGCTCTGTTTCCTGCAATAGGAGTTCCTGTACAGCTGAAGATGAGCTGGGCAGACCTGAAGGGGGTTTCCTGTGAGGTAACGAGTAGTCGGCTAAATTGATGTGTTTTGGTGGAGGTCCAGACAAAAACTCTGTAGACTGTGGCATATGGGTCAGGTGACGCTGCGGTGTTGCCATTTTATTTTTATCTGAAGAAGCACTGTGAGATCCCTTAGTATCTACTCCTTCAGACCTCAAGGAGGGTTGAGGTGATTCTGGTACAAAATCAGATCCAGGCCCCTGGCGCTGATTTAGTTGAAGAGGCTTTCCAGGGCTGGTCATTCGGGAGGGGTGGGAAGTGACCTCTCCAACTCCAGTTTGGGTTCTCATACTTTCAGCCATGCCATAAGGATGCCTGGTTTGGTACTGTTGCCGAGTCATATTTTGAGCCTGGAGATGGGCAGTTAGTGCCTGTTCAGATCGCCCATAGCGCCGGTCTAAGTGATAACCCTGTAGAACCTCCTGCAAGAGGCTTGGAAATGGATGCTGGAGTTGAGAATTATCATCATGTCCTCTTGCTCCTGATCCTTCTCTTCTCCTCACTGATCCCTCAACTGTAGTACCCGCGACATCCTTGGTGTGTTCAGGCCCATAACTGGGCTTTGGCTGATGGAAGCCTTGATACCTTGAATTTGATCCAGTTACACTCCCTGGACTAGGTCTCCCCCTGTTCTTCAAACCCATGGCAGCACCATGTGGGGACTCTTGATAACCATATTTTTGAGGACCTGAGAGGGGATGATTTTGAGGGACAGACCGTCCAAAGTTAGATTTCTGGGGAACTTCATGATGAGAGGAATATACACTCAAATCCATTCCTTCCTCCCCATTATGACGACTAGACTCTCTAAAGAAGCTGTCTGAATGTTTCTCCTCTATGCAGTTGTCTTGTGCACATGTAGCTTTTTCTGGATGATTTACCTCACAACGGGTTGACACAATAACACCCACTCCACCAGCATTTGGCTGTTCCTCAATATTTTGATCTTGATTGGAGTTGTCCAAATCTCGTGTCTTACATCGTTTTCCATCCTTCTCATCACTTTTTTTGTTACGCAAGGAAGATCGATCCAATTTATTTTCTTTGTCCTGCCCATCTTGTCGCATGTGTCCCTCTCGGGTCTGATCTCCATGGGTGCCTTTTTCATTTTTTTCAACCATCCCTCCACTTTCATCTTTAATTCCTTCATATTTAATTTCCCTTGTTTTCCTAAGCCCATTTTTAGTATTAACATCAGTGGCACAGTTTGGGTGGAACTGAGGAGCAGGAGAGGGAATGGGGCATGAGGGAGTAGAGGAAACATGAGGGCGAGAATGTACGCTTGGACCAGGCTCAGCAGATTGAGGAGCAGAGGAGGGAGATGACAATGAAGGTGTCCGGGTTTCAGTTGTCTTTCTTTCAGAAACATCTGATGGATTCAGAGATTGTTTTGTAGAAGATTCTGTTAACATCCTCTTCCCTTGTGAAACCTGATCACTCTTTCCAGTATGGGATTGGTTTTTACTTGAACCCATTGATATCTGACTCTGAGATGGAGGAGGATAGTAGCCAGTTGGTTCTGATCCACTGCTTGTGCCACTCATCTGCCGCATTCTAGATTTTCCCCCCTCAGAAATCTGCTCATTGCGTTCCTCTTTGGCCCTTGATGATACTCTTTCGGACACCAGAAAGGAATCTTCATCACCTCCAGCCTCCGAGCTAGCACCTTCACCACCACCAATCCCACTGCTTGAGGCAGCACTGACACTTCGACTCCTTGGTTGAGTAGAAGGAATGGCTTGTAATGCCTGCAGCATTTGACTTTGTCCATCTTTCCCCCTTCTATGTGACATTAATGTGTCAGTGAGAAGCATATGTTGCACTGTATTGGGTAAATTCGCTACCTGTGATGTCAACGCATTTAGACTGTTCAAGCCAGGATCTTGCATGAGTTTGTCAAGAGGAGAAGATGAATAGACAGACGAGGATGACCCTTCTTCATGTGATCCTTTTCCTGTACCTGCAGCCATTCTGCTTCGGTTTGAGACTAAGTGACCACCTCCAGCGCTTGTATTCAGACCAGTAGCTTTGTTACTGCCACTGCTGCCACAACTACTGATGCTGCTGTTGGAGTTGGGTGTGGGACTCAACTGAGGCAAAGTCTGCAATAAGCGACCACGGCAACTACGAGGATTTGGGGGAGGAGGATGTGATGGAACATGTGGGGGACATAAAGGGTTCCCATGAACTTCTGAGACACCCATCAACGGGGAAGGTGAGGAGCTACAACTGGGAGACTGCACTGCAGAGGCAGCTGGAGAGGGGTTAGATATAGGGCTGAAGTTTTGGTTAATCTGGCCCTGTTGGGGTTGAGAATGCATTGGCGATTTGGCTATTTCTTGACACGGTTGTTGAGGCATTCCGGGATTGGTGGATTGGTGATGTTTAGAATATACAGGACCTGGTGGAGGGGCATGATGCTGCATTTTGAGAGAGTTGTCATAACCTATTCCTAAATTGTGCTGAGAATTGCGGTGCTGGAGGGTGGCTTGTTTGTGGAGTGGATGGGTTTGTGGGGAGTATGAGGGATAACTTGAAGAGTGGTAACTCTTTGCAACATTCTCCAGTGATCCAACATCGTTTGTTGTAGCTGAACTTGAAATTGAGTTTGAATTAGAGTTCATATTAGGAGAGTTGTTGACTTTAGGTTCAAATCCACCACCACTGCTGGCCCCATCATGATATCTCTGTGGTGGAGAGCTGTACATTCCTGATGACCCTGTGGATGCACTACCCTGTGGGGAGTAGTGTGAGAACTGTGGAGGCATTCTGTGTCCAGAGATGGGATAAGTCCTATGCTGCTGTCCATGTTGCAGAGCTTGATGGGTGGGGTAATTCTGTCCATGTTGGCGGTGCTGTATCTGAGGCCCTGATGCTGGCTGCATTGCAGGGTTCTGACCCATTTTGTACTGATGGGAGGGGGAAAATGCTCCAGCACCACTGCTGCCACTGCTACTACCACCTGAGCCGGCCGTCGAACCATAGTCCAAAGGATAGGGAGACATCATCCCGGAGGAGCTAGTTCCAGCTTGTCTGTACTGCTGAGGTATATGTCCATCCATATTTGAGTACCCAAAACCTGCCCCATATGCCATACCTCCTCTTCTATGTCTGTCCTTTCCACCCATTGCAAAATAATAATCCATTGTTTCCTTTTGGTAAGGGTTGCTACTACTGCCACTGTGAATATTACCGTGTGATGATTCCCCAGCTCTGTTTCTTGCATCATAAGCAAGCATATGGCCAGCCTGACTAGGGTGGTGGTGCCCTCGATGGAGTAGGTGTCGACTGTGACTTTGTGGGTTTGGAGGGGTTTGCTGTTGCATCCCAGTGTAGTCATCAGTCATCCTTGGGGATATCTGAGGATCTGTTGACGGTGGTGGGTAAGAGGAGCCACCTCCACCCCTACTAGTAAATCCAGGAGGAAGAGCTGGAGGTGCTGGACTGTTGGGGAAATTCTGCATGTTTTGATGGATTTTTATGAATTGTTTGAGGGAATGTTTTTTGTTCTGTAATGGCAGTTACTGTGTCCGTTGACTTCGTAGGCTTGCAGTTAAAGGATGGTGGAGAGTCCAACAAAGTCCAGCAGAGTTGAAGCAAGTGACTTTATCACAAATGTTTTATCACACTTGTAGCAGCAATTGAAAATGAATCAAATACTGAGGCTTGAGCAGAAAATGAACTAAAGAACTTCTGAAATCTGATGTTGTAGAGTAACTCAATTATAGTTGTAATAGTTGGAGAGCGGAGTTCAAATTACAACTAAATATCTGTTTTTTTTTGTACTAAATGTAGTAGCGATTTCAATGTTAAAAGGATATGATACAGATGTTGCAGTTTGGCACTAAATGTGAAAATATCAAGTGCAAGAGAGACAACAGCACTTGAAATAATAGGCCTCACAGTCCTTTCCACAGTATAAGAGCACAGGCAAAACAGAGTTAAGATACAATTGCAGTGGGATTCAATGGTGTCCCATGTGCAAAAACTTTTCATGAGTAACTGAATCACTGCCTTTTAGACTGCTGGACTGCCATTGCAGAAATTATTCAGTTCTGGCAGGAGTAGCCTATGCGAAACAATAATGCTTCCCTCATGTAGGTTTGCATGTATTTGGCTCGCACCTGTGTAGAAACAGCCTTAGAAATGCTAACCAATACTTTCATCCAATAAATGTCTCAAACCAAAAGGAAAACAAATCCACTGATATTTGTGTGTTCTTGTTGAGATTAATACTTTTTGAAATTCTCTTTTTTTTTCTCATTCCCTTAGATTTTTTTGACACATGTAGTTGGATTGTAGAAAAGTCTTTGGTCCCCAGTTTCCCCAACTTTAGTTCTTCTTCACCAGTGTTTATCTTGGTGCTCTTCTATATCTCCAACATTGTTCTGTCTTACCTTATTTTAATTTTCTTTCAATCATTATTCAAATTGACCATCTCCCACACCAATGTCCAAAAGTAAGGTTTCCATTTAATCAGCATCTTCTTGTTTTTCTTTTGCAGTTTCTCTCCAGTATTTCCATCCATGTGAGTCCATCTCTCTTCAGTTGTTTACAGGAGCCCTGTGTAAATCTGAAAGAACAGAAAAAGAAACTAAAATAACTGTCTGTGTGCCACAACGACCACATAGCCTATACTGTACATAGGATATTACATCCAAAGATTCTGTGTGTTTATGTAGACAAAGTAAGTACAGTGTGTTTGTTGTTAACCATTGCATAACCCATTACTCTTTCTCACAGTGTTCCTTAACATATACCACATGGTCTATTTTAGTATGGTACTAACTGTAGGTCTTACTGTACAAAGTCACATACAATCTGCAATACAATGAATCAGGTGTCAACGTGTCCAACTTTATAACATCATACTGTAATTACACTATAGGCCCACCTGCCCATGTAACTACCATGTAAATAAATACACAGGTATTAGGGCACTTGTTGTAAAGTGGTATCAAACTAAAATGTGCAAAACCACAACTATATGATTTTGAGGGGCAACATTTGTCCAGACGTCAACGGCGACAATATACCGTATTTGTATTGTGTGTGTCAACTGCAACTGTTGTGTGTGTTCAATTCTTGATAACGCATGTAACTCAAACATCCAGGGAATTGCACAGAAATGAAAGGCACTAGAGTAGAAGGTAAATCCATATGAGTTCAATAATGTTTTTGACCGCATCCCTTTGAATTTCAACTGAAAACTTTCCAGACATGTTTGTCCATGGAAGAAGTGGTCATAAAGTGACTTTTTGGACCTGAATGCTAAAACATTCAGGAGACAGAGATGCTTAAAGTTGACCCATTTTCCATACCCCACCACACCAAGAGACATTAGGTTAGGGACAATACCAGTATCGCGATACTAACACGTTGTTAGTATTGCGGCAAGGGAAGAAAAAAAAAGAAAAGTGGATTTAACTTATTTAGGAAAACAGCCCTAGTTCTGCAATATTGTGATACTGGTATCGTCCCAGCCCTATGAGACATCATTGTCTTCATCACTGGAAATGATAAACGATTGAGTTTGATATCATTTTAAAAGCTTACAAACAGGGTTGTCAAACTATTGGATAATTTCTTGGAGAAAAAAACCAGAAAATACCACAAAGATGGCCGCCGGTCCACCCACCGTCAAATGTTAACTTAACTGGTCAAGTCTATTCTATTACAGTAGGTTTCCTATGGAGCATTGACAGTGTTATTTAAACCAACTGAATTCCCCTTCAAGTCAACATTCTCTAATGTGTGGACCAACCAACCATGTTCGTTGGCCCATTTGAAAGTAGAAATGTATGTTTATTTATACATGTATCAGTCAAAACATAACACTCACAATGTATTCAAGAGCATGTTGCGTCTCAACAGATGGTGGGCACAACACCAAAACCTCAGATGATAATTAGATAAATCAATCAATTATAAAACAGTTTGTCAACCCGGTTTGTAAGCCTTTAAATATCAAACGTTTATCGTTTCCAGTGAAAGCAAAAAAGGTCAACCTTGACCACATTTAATCACATTTTATTTAACCTTGATTTACCTTTGACCACATTTATCTCTTGAATGTTTTGGCATTCCGGTTTAAAAAGTCACTTTCTGAGCACTTCCACAATTGGAAAATATGTATGAAAGGTTTTGTTCAAATCAAAAGGGGTGCTGTCAAAAAGTGAATTCAAATGTATTTACCCAGAGGCCTAGCAGCATGAAGTCAAAACAATGGCACAATAATGTCAAGATCACAATGAATCCATGTAGGCCTACATGGATTGTACATGATTGCAAATAATCTTATAAAGCTGTGGTAAACCAGCCACGTGATTTCTTATCACCCCACTAAATTAATAAAACAGGTAGGTATAGCTCAACGTAAATGTATTTAACAGCTTTCTAAGGAATTAAATCAACAGGGACTCTAATTATGGGTTGACACCACTTTGATGGGGTCATCATTCATGAGGACCCCATGTGACACGTCTATTGTCTGTTTTAAATACACTGTAAAGTGCTCAATTGACCAATTGCTTGCAGCCAACTTCTGCAGTCTTTTGTAAACGTGTAATTTGTATAGCCAAGGCCCGGGACTCTACCCTGCAACTTAGAGACTGCTGCCCTATGTACAGTCATTGAACACTGGTCACCGCCTGGTACGGCAACTGCTCCGCCCACAACCGTAAGGCTCTCCAGAGGGTAGTGAGGTCTGCACAACGCATCACCGGGGGCAAACTACCTGCCCTCCAGGACACCTACACCACCCGATGTCACAGGAAGGCCATAAAGATCATCAAGGACAACAACCACCCGAGCCACTGCCTGTTCACCCCGCTATCATCCAGAAGGCGAGGTCAGTACAGGTGCATCAAAGCTGGGACCGAGAGACTGAAAAACAGCTTCTATCTCAAGGCCATCAGACTGTTAAACAGCCACCACTAACATTGAGTGGCTGCTGCCAACACACTGACTCAACTCCAGCCACTTTAATAATGGGAATTGATGGGAAATTATGTAAAATATATCACTAGCCACTTTAAACAATGCTACCTAATATAATGTTTACATACCCTACATTATTCATCTCATATGTATATACTGTACTCTATATCATCTACTGCATCTTTATGTAACACATGTATCACTAGCCACTTTAACTATGCCACTTTGTTTACATACTCATCTCATATGTATATACTGCACTCAATACCATCTACTGTATCTTGCCTATGCCGCTCTGTACCATCACTCACTCATATATCTTTATGTACATATTCTTATCCCCTTACACTTGTGTCTATAAGGTAGTAGTTTTGGAATTGTTAGCTAGATTACTTGTTGGTTATTACTGCATTGTCGGAACTAGAAGCACAAGCATTTCGCTACACTCGCATTAACATCTGCTAACCATGTGTATGTGACAAATAAAATGTGATGTGATTTGAATAATGTTAACATACTGTTTTACCCACTTTATATGTACAGTGCCTTCAGAAAGTATTCACACCCTTTGACTTGTTCCACATTTTGTTGTGTTACAGACTGAATTTAAAATGGATCCAATTTAGATTTGTGTTACTGATCTACATACAATTACCCATAATGTGAAAGTGCAATTTTGTTTGTAGAGATTTTTTACAAATTTATTAAAAATTAAAAGCTGTAATGTCTTGAGTCAATAACTATTCAACCCCTTCGTTATGGCAAGCCTAATTAAGTTCTGCAGTAAACGTTTGCTTAACAAGTCACATTATGAGTTGCATGGACTCACTATGTGCAATAATAGTGTTTAACATGATTTTTTTTTTATGCCTACCTCATCTCTGTACCCCACACATACAGATAATTGTAAGGTCCCTCAGTCTAGCAGCACATTTCAAATACAGATTTAACCACAAAGACTGAGGTTTTCTAATGCCTCGCAAAGAATACAAATATTCCAAGACATGCATCCTACTTGCAGTAAGGCACTAAAGTAAAACAGCAAAAAATGTGGCAAAGAAATGTACTTCCTGAATACAAAATTATGTTCAGGGTAAATCTAAAACAACAATCACTGCGTACCATAGTGGTGGCTGCATCATGTTGTGGGTATGCTTGTCATTGGCAAGGACTAGGCAGTTTGTTGGGGGTATAAAAATAAACAGAATAGAGCTACGCATAGGTAAAAGAAGAAAACCTGGTTCAGTCTGCTTTCCAACAGACACTGGGAGACAGATTCACCTTTTAGCAGGACAATAACCTAAAACACAAGGCCAAATATACACTGAAGTTGCTTACCAACACAACATTGATTGTTCCTGAGTGGCCAAGTCGCATTTTTGACTTAAATCGACTTGAAAATCTATGGCAAGACTGGTAAATGGTTGTCTAGCAATGATCAACAACCAACTTGACAGAGATTTAATAATTTTTTGAAGAATAATGTGCAAATATTATACGATCCAGGTGTGCAAAGCTCTTAGAGATGTACATAGAAAGAGTCACAGCTGTAATCGCTGCCAAAGGTGGTTCTAACATGTATTGATTCAGGGGTGTGAATATTTACAGTGGGGCAAAAAAGTATTGTCAGCCACCAATTGTGTAAGTTCTCCCACTTAAAAATATGAGAGAGGCCTGTAATTTTCATCATAGGTACACTTCTACTATGACAGACAAAATGAGGGGAAAAAATCCAGAAAATCACATTGTAGGATTTTTAATGAATTTATTTGCAAATTATGGGGGAAAATAAGTATTTGGTCAATAACAAAAGTTTCTCAATACTTTGTTATATACCCTTTGTTGGCAATGACAGAGGTCAACTGTTTTCTGTAAGTCATGGAAATAATGTATTTAATTTTCACTACATTTGAAACAAATTCTAAAAACATGTTTTCACTTTGTCATTATAGGTTAGTGTGTGTAGATGGCTGTAACAACTAAATGTGAAATAAATCAAGGGGTATGAATACTTCCTGAAGGATCTGTATATACTGTATTCTAGTCATGGCTCATCTTATAACTACTGCTGTACACACCTTTTCTATTCATATACTGTCTTCACACACCATTATACTGTATATACACAGTTGGAGTCATTAAAACTGGTTTCTCAACCACTCCACAAATGTCTTGTTAACAAACTATATTTTTGGAAAGTCAGTTAGGACATCTATTTTGTGCATGGCACAAGTACTTTTTCTAACAATTGTTTACAGACAGATTATTTCACTTATAATTCACTGTATCACAATTCCAGTGGGTCAGACGCTAAGTTGACTGTGCCATTAAACAGCGTTAAAAATTCCAGAAAATTATGTCATGGCTTTAGAAGCTTCTGATAGGCTAATTGACTAAATTTGAGTCAATTGGAGGTGTACCTGTGGATGTATTTTAAGGCCTACCTTCAAACTCAATGCCTCGTTGCATGACATCATGGAAAAATCCAAAGAAATCAGCCAAGACCTAAAAAAAAAAAGTTGACCTCCACAAGTATGGTTCATCCTTGGGATCAATTTCCAAATGCATGAAGGTACCATGTTCATCTGTACAAACAATAGTATGCAAGTATAAACACCATGGGACCACGCAGCCATCATACCGCTCAGGAAAGAGACACGTTCTGTCTCCTAGAGATTAACGTACTTTGGTGCGAAAAGTGCAAATCAATCCCAGAACAACAGCAAAGGACCTTGTGAAAATGCTGGAGGAAACGGGTACAAAAGTATCTATAGCCACAGTAAAACGAGTCCTATATCGACATTACCTGAATGGTCGCTCAGCAAGGAAGCAGCTACTGCTCCAAAACCACCATAAAAATGCCAGACTACAGTTTGAAACTGCACATGGGGACAAATATGGTCATTTTAGAGAAATGTTCTCTGGTCTGATGAAACAAAAATAGAAATGTTTGCTATAATGACCATCGTTATGTTTGGAGGAAAAAGGGGGAGGCTTGCAAGCCGAAGAACACCATCCCAACCGTGAAGCACGGGGGTGGCAGCATCATGTTGTGGGTGTGTTTTGATGCAGAACATTTGACCCAAGTTAAACAATTTAAAGGCAATGCTACCAAATACTAATTGAGTGTATGTAAACTTCTGACCCACTGCGAATGTGATGAAAGAAATACAAGCTGAAATAAAATATCTCTCTCTACTATTATTCTGACATTTCACATTCTTAAAATAAAGTGATGATCCTAACTGACCTAAGACAGGGAATTTTTACTAGGATTACATGTCAGGAATTATGAAAAACTGAGTTTAAATGTATTTGGCTAAGGTGTATATAATGTTCCAACTTCAATTTTTTTAATGGAATATCTACAAAGGCGTACAGAGGCCCATTATTAGCTACCATCACTCCTGTGTTCCAAGGGCACATTGTGTTAGCTAATCAAAGTTTAGCATTTTAAAAGGCTAATTGATCATTAGAAAACCCTTTACAATTATGTTAGCACAGCTGAAAACTGTTGTTCTGATTAAAGAAGCAATAAAACTAGCCTTCTTTAGACTAGTTCAGTATCTGGAGCATCAGCATTTGTGGGATCGATTACAGGCTCAAAATGGCCAGAAACAAAGAACTTTCTTCTGAAACTATTCTTGTTCTGAGAAATGAAGGCTATTCCATGTGAGAAATTAACAAGACATTGAAGATCTCGTACAACGCTGTGTACTACTCCCTTCACAGAACAGCAAAAACACCAGTCTCAACGTCAACAGTGAAGAGGCGACTCCGGGATGCTGGCCTTCTAGGCAGAGTTGCAAAGAAATAGCCCTATCTCACACTGGCCAATAAAAATAAAAGATTAAGATGGGCAAAAGAACACAGACACTGGACAGAGGAAGATTGGAAAAAAGTGTTATGGACAGACAAATGTTGTTCGGATCACAAAGAAGAACATTCGTGAGACGCAGAAAAAATGAAAAGATGCTGGAGGAGTGCTTGACGCCATCTGTTAAGCATGGTGGAGGCAATGTAATGGTCTGGAGGTGCTTTGGTGGTGGTAAAGTGGGAGATTTGTACAGGGTAAAAGGAATCTGGAAGAAGGAAGGCTATCACTCCATTTTGCAACACCACGCCATACCCTGCAGATAGCACTTAATTGGAGCCAATTTCCTCCTACAACAGGACAATGACCCAAAGCACAGCTCCAAACTATGAAATAACTATTTAGGGAAGAAGCAGTCAGCTGGTATTCGGTCTATAATGGAGTGGCCAGCACAGTCTCCAGATCTCAACCTTATTGAGCTGTTGTGGGAGCAGCTTGACCGTATGGTACGTAAGAAGTGCCCATCAAGCCAATCTCATTTGTGGGAGGTGCATCAGGAAGCATGGAGTGAAATCTCGTCAGATTATCTCAACAATTTGACAACTAGAATGCTAAAGGTCTGCAAGGCTGTTATTGCTGCAAATGGAGGATTCTTTGACGAAAGCAAAGTTTGAAGGACAGAATTATTGTTTCCCATGTTCCCTTGTTCAATGAACCATAAACAATTAATGAACATGCACCTGTGGAACGGTCGTTAGGAAACTAACAGTTTACAGACGGTAGGTAATTAAGGTCACAGTTATGAAAATGTAGGACACTAAAGAGGCCTTTCTACGGACTCTGAAAAACACAAAAATAAAAGATGCCCAGGGGCCCTGCTCATCTGCGTTAACGTGCCTTAGGCATGCCTCAAGGAGGTATGAGGATTGCAGATGTGGACAGGGCAATAAATTCAATGTCCGTACTGTGAGATGCCCAAGATAGCGCTACAGGGAGACAGGACGGACAGCTGACCGCCATCGCAGTGGCAGACCACGTGTAACACCTGCACAGGATCGGTACAGCTGAACATCACACCTGCGGGACAGGTACAGGATGGCAACAAAAACTGCCCGAGTTACACCAGGAAAGCATAATCCCTCCATCAGTACTCAGACTGTCCAAAATAGGCTGAGAGAGACTTGACTGAGGGCTTGTAGGCCTGTTGTAAGGCAGGTCCTCACCAGACATCACCGGCAACAACGTCGCCTATGGGCACAAACCCACCGTCGCTGGACCAGACAGGACTGACAAAAAGTGATCTTCTCTGACTAGTCACGGTTTTGTCTCACCGGGGGAAATGGTCGGATTCACGTTTATCGTCGAAGGAATGAGCGTACTCTGGAGCGGGATCGATTTGGAGGTGGAGGGTCCGTCATGGTCTGGGGTGGTGTGTCACAGCATCATCAGACTGAGCTTGTTGTCATTGCAGGCAATCTCAACGTTATGCTTTACAGGAAAGACATCCTCCTCCCTCATGTGGTACCCTTCCTGCAGGCTCATTCTGACATGACCCTCCAGCATGACAATGCCACCAGCCATACTGCTCGTTCCGTGAGTGATTTCCTGCAAGACAGGAATGCCAGTGTTCTGCTATGGACATCGAAGAGCCCGGATCTCAATCCCATTGAGCACGTCTGGGACCTGTTGGATCGGACGGTGAGGGCTAGGGCCATTCCCCCCAGAAATGTCTGGGAACTTCCAAGTGCCTTGGTGGAAGAGAGGGGTAACATTTCACAGAAAGAACTGGCAAATCTGGTGCAGTCCGTGAGGAGGAGATGCACTGCAGCACTTAATGCAGCTGGTGGCCATACCAGATCATTTTGACACCCCTTTGTTCAGGGACACATTATTCAATTTCTGTTAGTCACATGTCTGTGGAACTTGTTCAGTTAATGTCTCAGTTGCTGAATTTTGTTATGTTCATACAAATATTTACACATGTTAAGTTTGCTGAAAATAAACAGAGCTGACAGTGAGAGCACATTTCTATTTTTTTTGCTGAGTTTATGTACAGTACGAGTCAAAGGTTTGGACACACCTACTCATTCAAGGGTTTTTCTTCATTTTGACTATTTTCCACATTGTAGAATAATATTGAAGACAACAAAACTCTGAAATAACACGTGGAATCATGTAGTAACCAAAAAAATGTTCAACAAGTCCAAATCTATTTTATATGAGATTCTTCAAAGTAGCCACCCTTTGCCTTGATGACAGCTTTGCACACTCTTGGCATTCTCTCAACCAGCTACATGAGGTAGTCACCTGGAATGCATTTCAATTAACAGGTGTGCCTTGTTAAAAGTCTGTGGAATTTATTTCCTTCTTAAAGCATTTGAGCCAATCAGTTGTGTTGTGACATGGTAGGGGTGGTACACAGAAGACAGCCCTATTTGGTAAAAGACCAAGTCCATATTATGGCAAGAACAGCTCAAATAAGCAAAGAGAAACGACAATCCATCATTACTTGAAGGTCAGTCAATACGGAAAATGTCAAGAACTTTGAAAGTTGCAAAAACCATCAAGCGCTATGATGAAACTGGCTCTAATGAGGACCGGCACAGGAAAGGAAGACCCAGAGTTACCTCTGCTGCAGAGGACAAGTTCCTTAGAGTTACCAGCCTCAGAAATTGCAGCCCAAATAAATGCTTCAAGGAGTTCAAGTAACCATCCCATCGGGTTTGTGGGACTATCATTTGTTTTCCAACAGGACAATGACCATACACACCTCCAGGCTGTGTAAGGGCTAATTGACCAAGAAGGAGAGTGATGGAGTGCTGCATCAGATGACCAGGCCTCCACAATCACCCGACCTCAACCCAATTGAGATGGTTTGGGATGAGTTGGACCGCAGAGTGAAGGAAAAGCAGCCGACAAGGGCTCAGCATATGTGTGAACTCCTACAAGACTGTTGGAAAAGCATTCCAGGTGAAGCTGGTTGAGAGAATGCCAAGAGTATGCAAAGCTGACATCATGGCAAAGGTTGGCTACTTTGAAGAATTTAAAATATATTTTGATTTGTTGAACACTTTTTTTGGTTACTACATGATTCCATGTGTTATTTCATAGTTTAGATGTCTTGGCCATGTTCTGTTATAATCTCCACCCGGCACAGCCAGAAGAGGACTGGCCACCCCACATATGCTCTCTCTAATTCTCTCTTTCTTTCTCTCTCTCGGAGGACCTGAGCCCTAGGACCGTGCCCCAGGACTACCTGACATGATGACTCCTTGCTGTCCCCAGTCCACCTGACTGTGCTGCTGCTCCAGTTTCAACTGTTCTGCCTTATTATTATTCGACCATACTGGTAATTTATGAACATTTGAACATCTTGGCCATGTTCTGTTATAATCTCCACCCGGCACAGCCAGAAGAGGACTGGCCACCCCACATAGCCTGGTTCCTCTCTAGGTTTCTTCCTAGGTTTTGGCCTTTCTAGGGAGTTTTTCCTAGCCACCGTGCTTCTACACCTGCATTGCTTGCTGTTTGGGGTTTTAGGCTGGGTTTCTGTACAGCACTTTGAGATATCAGCTGATGTACGAAGGGCTATATAAATACATTTGATTTGATTTGATTTAGATGTCTTCACTATTTTTCTACAATGTAAAAAATAGTTTTAAAAAATAAAATAAAAACTTGAATGAGTAGGTGTCCAAACTTTTGGTACTGTATATTTACATTTACATTTAAGTCATTTAGCAGACGCTCTTATCCAGAGCGACTTACAAATTGGTGCTTTATATATGTATTTATATTCCATTCTCTGACATTGCTCCTTCGGATATTTCTGAATTTCTTTATTTGTGTTTTTCTGGATTTTGTGTTTTTTATTTTACTGCTATGTATTACTCCACTGCTGGATTTCTCTGCACCTGCAAATCTGTTTACATGACCAATAATCTTTGATTTGAATGATAATTGGCAGGTTCCAATCGTGACAGTGAAACAAGTGATATCGTTACACATTTGGTCAGTTTTCCAAGTCAGTTTACTACTACATCCAGTAGCCTAATTGTTTGGGGTTGAATACTTTTGGACCAATATTACCCCGTTTTACTGACTGTAATTAAAATGTTGATGATGGTGACGTGATAATAAATACATTATGGTATAAAATGTGACAGTTTATGAAGAAACAGCCTATTCGATTACAGACCAATGAAGCTTTTATTGACACCACAGTGCTGTCACACCAGGTGTTAAACGTAACCCACTGGCCTCACGCACCGTAAACAAGTTGTCTGTAGAGTTATAGGCCAGGACAGAAGTAGGTTGATGAACCATGTCCTCGACTAATCCAATGCCATGGCACATAGCTAGATATTATGATGTAGCTAGCTAGCTACAAAAAAACTGTGGCTAGTGAATAACATTGAATAGGATGCTAAATGTTTAATATCAGCTAGCCATTTGAGCACATCCTGTATTTTATTTAGTTAGCTACGATAGTTGCAGACCAAACTAGCGAGCAGCTACTAGAATCTAGATAGTAGTTTCATGTTGACGTTAGTTGTAGCTAATATTAGCTAGCTAGCACGTTTAACGTTAGCTTCATGCATCACAATTAGTGGGTGCTGCTGGACTAGCTACGCTGTGCTATAGAAACCCGTTTGCGTCATTGCAAATTCTGTTTGAGTTATTTTGTTGCAATTTAGCTACGTTAGCTATCCTGATAAAAATAGATTTGTGCACAACGAACACAATTAGCTAGCCAACTAGCAATGTTAGCTACCTGGTCTGTCCAATAATCATAATAGGACGGGAAGGCAAGCAGCATACAAAAAGAGGGTGATTAGGTGCAGATGTTAGATATACAGCAGTGGTAGGTGGGTAAGCATATATATAACGCTGAATAAAGCGGATACTGCTGCAGACAATCTTACCCCCAACATGTAATTTCCCCTTACTAAATGCTGAGAAAAACATGACAGAGGCACTCTTTCAATGCATACGTTACCTGGGAACGCTTAAGGCCCCTCGAAGAGTAAAAGGTTGTTTTGTGACACTCCCGCTGCTCTGGCAGGAAACCCCGGTCTTGAGTCGACTGCTCCGCCGCTTTTCCCTCACTCTTTGTCGTCTTGACAACCCCGACCAGCGGCGGCGAGTCGGGGGCCCCGTCACAATCAAATCCCGGGCCTTTCCTCCAATTTTCCCTTTCTTTTGTCCTCACCTCCACAAATTATGAGAGCACAATCGGGGTGCCTGTAGGTCCCGTAACCAGTGAGGTCCATACACCCCCTCCCCTCTTGTTCCCTCTCCTTTCCCTCTTTCACACACTGTTTAGGTGAAGCCACCTAGCTCGAGCTCAAATTAAACGCATTGCCAGTGTCACCGTACTAACTGTACAACTAATAATTATACATCGCAAGTGCCTATTTCCATGATACGTACATCGTACAAAAGCATGCATCAATCCGTAGACCTATTCGTTTTCCTGTTACTGTTTTTTTGCTACTGAAAGACCGCCTTGAAAATGCATACACTCATATTCCTGCACCCCCTCCCTCATTTCTTCCCATCACATCCCTCAATCTGCCCTCCCTTTCCCAATGTTTTCTACTTAATGATTTTTGTATTTATATATATATATATTTATATATAAACACTGAACGCAAAATATTACTATTTTAAATCACTGTATTTTGTTATCTTTGCTCTGGGATTGAGTCTTTCAATCAGTCTCTTTGTTCTTATTTCATCCAAGTGCATGATTACTGAATTCACTACAAAGGAACCCATAAAGAGACGTGACAGTGGTTGAAAGGTGTTAAGAAAATGGCTTTAATAAATATACAGACAGCATACTGGTTGATGTGGTCTTTAAAATCTCTGATGTTTAGGGATAAAGCCTGACATTCAGTAACTGTAGCCTACCTTAGCTACAGCACACTCAAATCAAATCAAATCAAATGTATTTATATTGCCCTTCGTACATCAGCTGATATCTCAAAGTGCTGTACAGAAACCCAGCCTAAAACCCCAAACAGCAAGCAATGCAGGTGTAGAAGCACGGTGGCTAGGAAAAACTCCCTAGAAAGGCCAAAACCTAGGAAGAAACCTAGAGAGGAACCAGGCTATGTGGGGTGGCCAGTCCTCTTCTGGCTGTGCCGGGTGGAGATTATAACAGAACATGGCCAAGATGTTCAAATGTTCATAAATGACCAGCATGGTCGTATAATAATAAGGCAGAACAGTTGAAACTGGAGCAGCAGCACGGTCAGGTGGACTGGGGACAGCAAGGAGTCATCATGTCAGGTAGTCCTGGGGCATGGTCCTAGGGCGCAGGTCCTCCGAGAGAGAGAAAGAAAGAGATAATTAGAGAGAGCATATGTGGGGTGGCCAGTCCTCTTCTGGCTGTGCCGGGTGGAGATTATAACAGAACATGGCCAAGATGTTCAAATGTTCATAAATGACCTGCATGGTCGAATAATAATAACACTGACACCCAACACATAACATAAAGCCCTTCTCAACTGACTCCTGACTTATGAAATGTCTCATTAAATGACTCTACTGCAAGGAATACCATGCACTGAAATTAAAGCAATGAAAGCCTAGGCTATCAAATAGCCTACCTGATTAGATTTATCACATTGTGATTAGGAAACCATGTTATCATGTACAAAGCAGAGGTTCTAAACAATATCGTTTCCCTATTTAATTTGTGTTGTCGCTGAGTGCTTATCTCCTCTCAAGCACAGGCAGTGAATGCAGTACAGACCCACTCACTCTCTCCTAGTCATAATGGCCTGGCCTATGGCCCCCATCCACGCTGATGCACTTTTAATGTACTGCAGTGTGCACACACTCATTCACCGATCTGTTATTTTCTGTCTCTATTTCTAAATAACACAGTTCAATTATTTCCTTTCCATACAGATACCCGTCTATTTCTATCATGGTTACCATAGCAACTGCATCACAGAACCCTAACTGTGGAAAATGTGTCTATGCCGGTTACACATGTGCACATGCACACACTTACCAGTAAATGTAGGCCTATACATACCTACATACACAGTATGAACATGCATACACTCACAAATACAGTAGCAGTAGTCCTGACATGCATAGAAGCAGTGTAGTACCACTGAAAGAATTTAGAGGTGAAAAGAGCGGCATCAACAAGGACAGATATCCATCCAATATACATACAGGAAACATAGGCACGGATATAAGTGAATGTAAGATAATGTATCACAGGCAATGTTACTGTTGTGTCCCTGTTCGAACGTGCTGTCTTTGTCCATTCTCTGTAACATTGCTGACTCTAAAACAAATGATTAGCAATATATATAAAATCTGTATAAGGAAAACTGCTATATAAAATATATATATACTGTATATATATTTATTTTATATAGCACTTTTCCTTATATAGATAATCTCAAAGACGCTAAAACGAAAAAAGCACGTCTTCAACAGTCAGAGGCTGGCACGTCCAGGTCACATCCAACTTCGGTGGGCTGCACATAGGTCAAGTCTACAGTACACCCGTCTCCAAGTCAGCCAAGAGCCTTCCCTCTCCCTTAGAACTGTCCTCCACGATGCTGTTCTCAGCTCCTCTGAAACCCTGAAGCAGGCTTGAGTAGGGGGAAATCAGTGGTCACATCCAGAAAGGTGGGGTGGGGGTGGGGCGGCAGAGGCTCACTACACATCAATTATTGGGATAGTCCACCTTGGAGTGAAAGATCCACTCAAAAATACAAGCCTCTGTGTGATGTCCAAGCTTGTGTCATCTCCAGTTTAAAAATATTTAAAAAATAGCTAAACATTGTCATAAGACCGGCAAGTCAGTTAGTTTTGTCAAGATAACCCAGAGGCTAGCAAGCTAGCTATCTAGCCTTTATGTTATCTTGACAAAACAAACTGAATTGCTGGTCAAATGACAATGTTGAATCGATAAGTTAACAAAATAAAAAGTTGATAAAAACATAAAATCAATCAAATATTTCCAAATTTACAGGAGTTCTCTGCCTAGGCCATGGCATAAATATAATATATTGTTGTCAATATTCCATTATCTATAAATAAATATATTATTTTTATAGGGACGTTACACCAGGCGAGGTCATAAAATAATTAGAATTTAAATTTAGAATCTACAGTTTGAATGCACGTTTTAATGATCTACCTCTTCAGTGAATTAACCCTCACCTGATATGTCATATACCTTAGGGAGCACAAAGCTGACAGTGTTGCTTTTGGACAAGGAACTCAAAATCACGTCCTGACCTTAGTTCCTTTTTTATGTCTCTGTGTTAGTTTGGTCAGGGCGTAAGTTGGGGTGGGCATTCTATGTTTTGTAGTCTAGGTTTTGTATTTCTGTGTTTGGCCTGGTATGGTTCCCAATCAGAGGCCGCTGTCGATCGTTGTCTCTGATTGAGAACCATACTTAGGCAGCCTGTTTTCCCACTATGATTTGTGGGTAGTTGTTTTCTGTTTTTGTATCTGCACCAGACAGAATTGTTTCGGTTTTGTTCATTCTCTTTGTTGTTTTATTATTCAGTGTTCAGTTCAAAATAAAAAGATGAACATAATTTAGAAATGCTGCACCTTGGTCCTCACCTTCTTCCACCAACAGCTGTTACATAACCCGCAATTGAAACAATAACACAATTAAATCCCCAACATTTTATCTGTAAAAAGCTGAGGGATGGGGCTGGAGAAATCTAACCACTCTCAAATTCATAGACAAAGCTAATGCAAGGACTGACCATCCATGATATCAACATTATAGTTTTAACCATGTTTTGAGGATACACAGTGTTTAGTTATAATTACATTGTTTACAAACATTGGATTAAAATAAGTTTATATTGTGGGTTCTGATGGGGCACCACAAGTTGAATTAAGGTTGGGAGGCATTTCTAAATTATGTTCTTCAAGAATCAATGGGTACATATCATATATTTAGAAGTAAAAACAATGCATGTAGCAACTGCAGATTGCCCCTTTCAACAGAACAGTGATCTAAACAGTCTGTAGATTTAGCTAATCTTCAGATTATCAAAGTGAGGAGGGTCAACAATATGCATAATCTCAAGAAAAACGAAGATAGCACTTTAATACATTAAGTTGCATCTATACCTGTGTAGGAACACTTGAATTGCTCCAGTAACAGCAAAGACTCAAGACATGCACTCGACCAACCTGAGATGGTTTTGTCGAAAAGGTCTAATATATGAAAAGCAAGTGTTCAGGATGCCAATCAAATCACTGAATGAGCCATTAACAACCCAGTTGGAGCACAGTTCTAAACCCTGAACTCACACAGGGAGGAACACTGGCTAAGTACCTGTACTGGATGCCTTTCTTTATACTGTAGCCTACACATTTCAATAGACCTCTTTTAACCATCACATTTCCCAATGTATTCAAATGTATAATATTACTAGAATCACATCATCAACTATAAAGCGCTACTTACTTTTGATCAGAAAAACAGAAAACTCAAATCCAACCAAAGAGAGAAAGGTCCAGGCACTCAGGCAATTGTTACAAAAGTTACAAAAGGCCTTAATATACTGGGCATATAGCATTTAAAAACAGCAATGTGTTTCAGCATAGAGTCTTCATTAAGGTACCACACAGGGTATTTATTTATACCTGCAGGGCTCCCGAAACTTTTCACCAATGACTTCTGCTTTTTGTACTTTCTCTGTGAGGATATTGTAGTCTGGTCAAAGGTTGTCACTGTCCAGTAGAATGATCTCTCTGTATAGAAATGCTGTAGGCAGGTGGGTGTAGTTCACAGCACTGGAGGCTGCTGAGGGGAGGACGGCTCATAATAACGGAACGGAGCAAATGGAATGTCTCCGAACACATGGAAACCATGGAAACCATGTGTTTGATGTTGTTGATACCTTTCCACTTATTCCGCTCCGGCCATTACCACGTGCCCATCCTCCCCAATTAAGGCTCCAGATGTTTAGCTTCACAAATTAAGTAGTTTAAAGGAATGCATCAGAAGAGACATGTAAGATACCACCTTACATCTTGTCTGATGATATCCAATTGATATGGCAACCAACTACCAGTGCACCGCACGCATGGCCTGCAATGTGCAATTTATATGATGACCACATGGAGTCAGAGTTATACCAGAAAAATGCAACATACTAATCAAAAAACATCAGAGCGTCACAGCGGCAGGCAAAATATGAGGAATTTGCATGTATTAACCCTTTTTAATATTAATCCAACAAGGCCTTTGACGTGTGTGCTTGTATGCCATGCATCTGAAATCAAATCACATTTTATTTGTCACATACACATGGTTAGCAGATGTTAATGCGAGTGTAGCGAAATGCTTGTGCTTCTAGTTCCGACAATGCAGTAATAACCAACAAGTAATCTAACTAACAATTCCTAAACTACTGTCTTATACACAGTGTAAGGGGATAAAGAATATGTACATAAGGATATATGAATGAGTGATGGTACAGAGCAGCATAGGCAAGATACAGTAGATGGTATCGAGTACAGTATATACATATGAGATGAGTATGTAAACAAAGTGGCATAGTTAAAGTGGCTAGTGATACATGTATTACATAAGGATGCAGTCGATGATATAGAGTACAGTTTATACGTATGCATATGAGATGAATAATGTAGGGTAAGTAACATTATATAAGGTAGCATTGTTTAAAGTGGCTAGTGATATATTTACATCATTTCCCATCAATTCCCATTATTAAAGTGGCTGGAGTTGAGTCAGTGTCAGTGTGTTGGCAGCAGCCACTCAATGTTAGTGGTGGCTGTTTAACAGTCTGATGGCCTTGAGATAGAAGCTGTTTTTCAGTCTCTCGGTCCCAGCTTTGATGCACCTGTACTGACCTCGCCTTCTGGATGATAGCGGGGTGAACAGGCAGTGGCTCGGGTGGTTGATGTCCTTGATGATCTTTATGGCCTTCCTGTAACATCTACAGTTCTACATGCATCTACAGTTCTACATGCATCTACAGTTCTACATGCATCTACAGTTCTACATACATCTACAGTTCTACATGCATCTACAGTTCTACATACATCTACAGTTCTACATACATCTACAGTTCTACATACATCTACAGTTCTACATGCATCTACAGTTCTACATGCATCTACAGTTCTACATGCATCTACAGTTCTACATACATCTACAGTTCTACATGCATCTACAGTTCTACATACATCTACAGTTCTACATGCATCTACAGTTCTACATGCATCTACAGTTCTACATACATATACAGTTCTACATGCATCTACAGTTCTACATGCATCTACAGTTCTACATGCATCTACAGTACATCTACAGTTCTACATGCATCTACAGTTCTACATGCATCTACAGTTCTACATGCATCTACAGTTCTACATGCATCTACAGTTACATCTACAGTTCTACATGCATCTACAGTTCTACATGCATCTACAGTTCTACATGCATCTACAGTTCTACATACATCTACAGTTCTACATGCATCTACAGTTCTACATGCATCTACAGTTCTACATGCATCTACAGTTCTACATACATCTACAGTTCTACATGCATCTACAGTTCTACATGCATCTACAGTTCTACATGCATCTACAGTTCTACATACATCTACAGTTCTACATGCATCTACAGTTCTACATGCATCTACAGTTCTACATACATCTACAGTTCTACATACATCTACAGTTCTACATGCATCTACAGTTCTACATACATCTACAGTTCTACATGTATCTACAGTTCTACATACATCTACAGTTCTACATGCATCTACAGTTCTACATACATCTACAGTTCTACATACATCTACAGTTCTACATGCATCTACAGTTCTACATACATCTACAGTTCTACATGCATCTACAGTTCTACATGCATCTACAGTTCTACATGCATCTACAGTTCTACATGCATCTACAGTTCTACATACATCTACAGTTCTACATGCATCTACAGTTCTACATACATCTACAGTTCTACATGCATCTACAGTTCTACATACATCTACAGTTCTACATACATCTACAGTTCTACATACATCTACAGTTCTACATACATCTACAGTTCTACATGCATCTACAGTTCTACATACATCTACAGTTCTACATACATCTACAGTTCTACATACATCTACAGTTCTACATACATCTACAGTTCTACATGCATCTACAGTTCTACATACATCTACAGTTCTACATGCATCTACAGTTCTACATACATCTACAGTTCTACATGCATCTACAGTTCTACATGCATCTACAGTTCTACATACATCTACAGTTTACTTGCCTTTGCTCTTTACTGGTGTAGTGTCTGTGTCCTACAATATTACAATTGGTGCAATTATAATATACATTGAATCAATAGAGTGGGTTGATCTGATACCTTTCTATGGAAAACAAATGTCCTAGTATAGCACAGCATCTGAAGTAGCTTTGGCTGCATTCATCCCTCCATCTTTCCTTTCCTACTGTCCTTGACAAAAGAGAGGAGGCACTTTACAGTAATGGGGACAGCAAACAAGAGTGAGTCCGTTGGCAGTCTAAAAATGAATCCAAGACAGTCTAATTTCACTGCAAATATCTGTCATTTAATAGAGAGAATTCTTAGCATCTTCAATGCTTTACGCTAAGGAGATGTCCTTTATCAGAGCAGAATAACGGAGATGTTGTAAGATAACTGCATTATGACTAATAGAAAAAGTGACTATGTGTAACCAGCAGGGGGCATCCTCTCCTAAAGGCCCACACAACATCCTCATGGCAGGTTCCCTCTCTCGCTGAGGCCGACTGCCACACTCTCCACATTTCCTAGCAACCGCAGAACCCTGCCTCAATCACTACGGATACCGGGAGGGGAGGGGGGCTGGGCCAGGCAGGCAGGCATCGGCATCCCAGCAAGGCCTCCACACTTAGAGGAAAGAATGGCCTTCTCCAGCAGCAGTGAAAGGCTGGGTGCTGGTTAATGTGTTTGGGTGAGGGTGAGGGTTTACACAAGCCAGGGAACAGGGGCTAAGGGGACCAGAGAAGTCTGATGGACATATTGAGATCATATTTCAAAATCAGAGATATTACAGAATGAGAAGTGAGGAGAGTGATTACCCCAGTTAAGCAGGTTTGTCTTATGGGTACCCTTTGGTTACCCTTTCTAGATCCCCCACCCAGCGGCCATTACATTTGATGGTGTCATCATCTCGGTGCTGTCCCTGTGACTCATGGTGGGCCTCTGTGCTTTATTACTTCTCTCTTCCAGGGGTCTGAGGTGTCCTTTCACATGATGTATGGTTTCTACCTTCGATCCCCTGCTGTGACGTCACCGTGACCTTACAGCCCATCATTCATCCCTCGGGTGGTTGTCAGGGAAGTGTCGCTAAGCCACAAGGTTGACAGCGTTTGGTTCCATACCATCCTGCTTGTATTACCTAGGTGGGTGCAGAGGCTATGTACAAAGAGAGGAAGGTGAGACTATATGCAAATGTTAATTACTTTCAATTCCTGGCCCTTGCTGGAGCATTGTATGAAACCAAACAAAATATTATACCCCCTCTTGCTGTTATTTCAACTACAACTAATTAGTGTTTCATGAAAGAACCTCATAATGATGTAATGCAGGGTTCTCTTCATGAAGGTTAAGTCATGTTAATCATGTATATTGAAATGTTGTCAGTGGGTCTTAGAAAGGACATGCTCTGTAATGATAACACATCTACCAGGGCTAGGAGGTCAATCCATAGCAATTCTATTCAATTCAATTTAATCATCAAGTTAAAGAGATTCTCCGGTACTTTAGTATACTTTATCACATACTGTATGTGCAGATATGTGCACCACGTCACTCTCTCGCTAGCTCAAATTGCTAGTGGGTTGGCCCACGTGGGAGAAAATGTAGGGAAAAGGGTGCCAGTCAACAGGAAATAGGAAACAGTAAACAGTCGTTTTTCAGTAAACAGTTGCTTTCAAACTAGGGATTTTGTGGCTAATTGAAGTAAAACAGTAATTCTGCTCTTAGATTATGCATGTACACATTGACACATCCAGCCCAAAGCGGGAGGTTTAAAAAATAGTTACCAGTCGCCAATGTTTCGGAGCATGTCTTTAATTGAAACACTCCTGATTGATTTGATTAGTTAAGATACAGTAGTCATTATAGTGTGCTTCCCGAACCTGACGTAGAGCATGTACAGTTTAACCCCTTATGGCACACGATGGCACTCTGTCATCTCCACCATCAAAACCTTTACACTCAGCAATGGAAATGCTGGCTCTTGTTGCCGCGGTAACCATTTCATTCCCCTCTCCTCCTTAACCCTTTCTCCCTAGTGCTTCCTTTCACCTTCTGTCCTTCACCCTCCCAGTGTTCTATCACTTGTAAATGTCCTTTCACTCCATCTGTTACTCGCTCTCCACATCCCATCCCGCTCTCTCCCTCTTTCTCACGCGATACTAAATCTTCAACCCTATTTACTCATGTTATTATAACCATAAACTGTTATGACATCCACGCCTATACCTCATCTATCATCGAACCTATTACGTCTACATGCATCTACTGCTATCTACTGTATATCCCACCTTGACTCGCCCTCAGCTCTGAGCAAACAACTGTTTTGCAAATATCAACAAATCTTTTGTGTAGGATTAACCGTCATAGCAACAGTCATAAGTTCTTAGGTGTGAATTTGTTTTATTCTTCTCTCTGTATTACCAGTAAAACATACATCTGCAGCAGTATCTTTTAATTAACCTTTATTTAACTAGGCAAGTCAGTTATAAAGAACAAATTCTTATTTACAATGACAGCCTAGGAACAGTGGGTTAACTGCCTCGTTCATAACGACAGATTTTGACATTGTCAGGTTGGGGACTTGATCTAACAACCTTTCAGTTACTGGCCCAACACGCTAACCACTAGGCTACCTGCCACCTGCAGTATATTACACACCCAACTGTTATCTTTGTCTGAATCCTTTCTCTATGTATGTGTTTCTGCATTTAGTGTGTGTCCATGTGTGTGATTTGATCCTCTCTCTCCCTGCAGGAATGTTGTGGTTGTCGGTGTCAATGGAGCTCATGTATGTTGGGCTGCTGTGTATCAGCTGTGTGCTGTTGTCTCTTCAGTTGTGTCTGGATGCCTTTTGGCCCTCACAGCGCTGGGGACAGCTCCTCAATGCCTACTCCTACTATCTTAGGAGGTACACACTATGTATAGACACTGCAACACCTGTCCTGGAGCATCATCCAGCCAAATCCTCTCCCAGTTCCTATCCAGTGTTAAGTGCTTGTGTGGGTGTATGTAGTATACAGTATGTGTGATGCAATCAACCTCAAAACATCTGCCGTTTTACCCAATGCTCATGTACTAAATTTAGCAAATTCATGTTCTCTTCATTCATATAATACATGTATGTTTGATATTTTATTGTATGAGAAAATAATTTAACAGTACTATAAAGAATTACTTCTCTTTACTGCCTAAAACCTTTCTCCCTATACCTCTTTCACTCACACTGTTGCTAGGTAACAGTTAATTGTTAAAAAGTAGGTACTTGTATTGTAGTGCATTCTGGGATTGTGGGGGTGAGATGTAGTGGAAGCGAGGACAGACATTGAGAGAAAGAGAAAATAGGGCAACATGTATTGGGGGAGGAAGAAATAAAGGCATATTCTATATTAATAAAGAGAGTCTGAGACCGACATGTGTTTACAGGATAAACTAAGAGTTGACATTGAAAAAACAGCCTGCATTATGGACTTAGAGAGATAGTATCTTCACCGCTGTCACCTGTCCTCCTTACCTCTCGTCCCATTTATATTTTCTCTTACCCTTTCTCGGGCTCTTCTCATTCTCTATAATCCAGTGGACTCTCATCCATAACTCACAAGTCTCCCTCCATTTTATTACATCCCTGCCCCCCATCCTAATAACTCAAGGTGACACACAATATATGTGGGCCTTGGAGAGAGAGAGAGGGAAAGAGCGATAAGGAGCAAGAGAAAGAGAGAGAGAAAAGAGAGAGCGAGAGCAAGGGAGGGTGAAAGAGGGCAGGAGAGAGGCCAAGAGAGAGCGTTGCCAGTTAGATGGGGTTAAATTAGAGTCCCTGAAAGCTTGGCCTTCAAACAAGCCCTGAATGGAGATTTGCTCTGACTGGAACATTGGCCTCTGCCTTGGCCTCCCAGCCTGTCTACCTCTGTGTTCCCTCTCCATTGGCCTCTGCCCTGGCCTCCCAGCCTGTCTACCTCTGTGTTCCCTCTCCTATATTAACCTCTCTAATCTCTCCCCCTCACTCTCCTCCCCTCTACCGTTCTCCCGTCACCCCTCCTCCCAGATGTCTGAGGGCTTCAAAAAAGTCCGGCTTTTCTCTTGCCCCTTTTTTTCTCATGCCTCGCCCCCGCTATCAATCATTTAATAAGTCTTGCTTTCCAACTTGACTGAAAGATTTATAAGAGGGGGAGAGAGAGACATGCTAGAGGAAGCTGATACATGGGGAGAGGAGTGTCATAGTGGTTGTAGGTCTGAACAAGAATGGAGGGATGTGTAAACTGACAGACGGAGGGACAGAGATACTGATAATCATGAGTAAGGTGTACATTCACAGGCATGTGCTTTTGTTCCAAAAGAGTTATTCGGCTATCCCCATAGGATAACCTTTTTTGGTTCCAGGTAGAACTCTTTGGGGTTCTATATAGAACCCTCTATGAAAAGGGTTCTACATGGAACTCAAAAAGGTTCTACCTGGAACCAAAAAGGGTTCTTCAAAGGGTTCTCATATGGGGACAGTTGAATAACCCGTTTAGGTTCTAGATAGCACCTTTTTTTCTAAGAGTGTATGTCTCCCATGTTCATTCCCACAACTATTTCCTAACCATAGTATAATAGAATAATGTCCCTGACAGACTGTTTGGGTTGACTCCATTGGTCCTACTGGGCCCGGGCAAAATGACATCTTGAGGTTAATGCATGGGAGACAATCTCTATATGAATAGAGCACAGTAACCTAGCTACAGATTCTCTGGGCTCACACCATGGAGGACTGCTTGTCTCTCATAGAAAGTAAGGGCACCATGTGGTATTTAAATGTATTAAAATGGAGGAACGCAGGGTACCAGAGCCGGTCACAGACTACTAGATCTGGTTGAGCACAGGAGCGACCGGAGCCCTGGGCCTGGACTGTGGTGCTGTGGTCTGTAAGGTGCTGTGGTCTGTAAGGTGCTGTGGAGCGCCAGCAGTGTGGGTCGCAGCGGAAACCCAGCCGCCCTGCAACTCAAGGTACCATGTGGCCCTGCTTCCTGGGCCGCCACCTCTCACCCACGGTCCTAGCTCCTTCCACCTCTGTCGAGCTGAGCTCCCAGACAGAGAGAGAGGAAGAGGAGAGGGAGGAGGAGGAGGGGGAGACAGAGTGAGAAATGGAGTGTAAGGGAGACTGGGAGACTGCAGCCCTGTCCAGTAGACTGATCAGACAGACTCAGTATGTCTTGCCAGTAAAAGCGATTGAACGTGAGAGACATACACAAGCAGGGAGCAAGGCAGAACTTTACTGGAACATAAATATATCAATATATCAGGGAAATGGGAAATGAAAGATTGAGGGGGTACAGGGGAGATGACAAATCTTCAAAATGACAGGAGGGAAAGAAAGAAAGAGAGGGAGGGAGGGAGGGGTACAGAGCACACAAGGGCAGAGAAACTCATCCCCAAAGCCGTGAGACTTGGCATGTTTTAATTAATACTCAACACGTCATTTTTGTTCATCACGTACAAAGAAAAATAAGTCATATTTTAGCACTTATCATTGAAGATATCAGTATTATCCTTATTAGAGGTACCATGATGATTTTTTTTGTGCAAATATCCAATTACTTTATTAATTTGTTATTGTGGTTAATTTAATAATTTCCATACAAAAAAAAGAAGGAATGAGTTTAAATGTTTTCTCCAATATTCATATTTACACAATCTGTACAATTCTTTATTTGTATATACTTTTCTGTTTGTATAATGGTGTAAAAATGGTGTAACATTTCAAAGAAAGGGCCACAAAAGGAGAAAATAATGGCCTACAATAACATGTGTACAGTTGATACTATTCATGTTACATTTCACCTACTCATGGTTAATTCAATCAGGATGTTCAGCTTCGGTAAAGAAAGATCACAAACTTGCCCTAAAACGCAGGCTGTCTGTACACACTCTCAGCAATGAATCTTTTTTATAAAATACATTTTGCAACAACCCCTTAACCAATGTTACCCACATTACTATAACATTTGTCATGTTATGAATCTTAATCATGAAGACAAAAGAAAATCAAACCGTTGTACAGGTTATGTGCTCAAATAAACACACGACCACAACTGACCAACCATTCAAGCATACACACAAAAACACACACAGTGCACCACTTTCATTCAATCTACAAGAAATGAGAGCAAAAAATGCATAAAGTTGCAATGTTAACCCTTCCAAAAACCCATCAATATTCACAGGATGAACTTTTTCTTTAATTTGTCCAAAGCACTCAAGTGAGAATAGGCCTGTAACCAATCACTGTGTTCACAATGTAATAATTGTAATACTATTACTATCAACGTTTATATTGTTATACAAATTAAAGAGTTCAAAAACTGTAAGTCCTTTTCATCAATAGGAAAAATATTATAATAAAAACATAATGAAACCAGTGTTGTTTATTCAACTTTGAAATACAGGAATAAACCAGTGTTGTAGATGTAGTGATGTTTGTTATCATATTAGATCAGTGTGTTCCAGCTGGAGTATCCACCCAATAGCATCGGCCTGTTCTGCAGTCCACTACCATGGCAGAGCATTTCCTTGCTTTGGCTGATGTGACATTGCATTTGGCTTCATATCCCATTTAAAGAAGTGTGTATGTGTACAGACATGCTTGTGCACAGAGTGGGACTGGGACCACAAGGCCTTGGGGAAATAAACACTGCTTGCTGTTTGTCACTTGCTGTCCGTAGAGTAGTTGTGGTAAAGGACAGCCTTTATTAAGCAGTATCAGTTTATTCCACCCTGTCCAATCAGTGAAAAAAACGGTTAAGACCAGTGTGCCATTTTCAAGAAGAGTTCCTGACCATCCATATCACAATATAGGCCTGTACATTTAAAGGGGGTCTTCATTCAAGACTAATCAACACACCAGTAGATTCCAACACAAACACTCCAAGGGATCATGCAGTTTATTGCGATGAGTAAAATCAACATGAGGAGTTGCATAAAAAATATGCAGACCCAAACAGAGTTTCAATTCAATTGTCAGAAAAAAACCTCTGGACATGAATGCATTTGAATGAGAAATGTCAAGCTAAAATTATTTCTCCCAAAAAGTTGGAAAATAAACTAATTGAAAGTTATTGAAAGCAATAATGCTCAGATAAAAACTAGCAGATAAAAAAAAAAATGGCTTAGACAACATATATATCTCCTCACACATGCATACCAAACAGTTTGACGCACCGTGGAGATTTGATCAAGGATAAATACATCACAAAGGATATCATTCTTTCTCTGACAAGAACCCAAATGAACATAATGTCAACTCATTGTCTTGAATTACTTGATTCACCCTTCATTTCTAACCATCTGCACATTATGTTTAGGTGACATGGATGAGAAACATTTCATCATTCTATAAAGGGTTGCAAAAGTGCATTTCCATTGCAGATGGATTGTTCACTGTGATGAAGCTAACCACTTCCTTTTGACCCCATCTGCACCACCATCCTCTGTTATTATGAGAGCAACACTGGGAAATGTCCAATGTGTTGTGCCCAGTGCTACTGACACGTATCACTGAAGATATCAGTATTATCCTTATTAAAGATACACAGAATGAGGAGGAAGAGTCAGTCCTGCGTAGTGTCGGCTCTATCAACACCAGTGCAGTCGGCATCAGATCCCAGTTGAATAAAGGGCAACAAAACACAAATGATCTTGCACTCAATTACTTAATTAATGAGGATTGCTTAAATGAAGGATCACAATATACAGTCTCTATATGCAAAAGCCATCTACTGGTATGTATACATGTGATACTGTATTACATGAATGTATAGATAATTGTGTGTGTCCCGTAAAGCATGAAGAGTAGCCTATCTTAAAAGAGAATCTAACACAATTCAAGGGAAACTTAGCAAAGACTCGTAAACTAAACTTTCCCCCTTATCACCAAACGTCTACACTAAATTATCCTCAATTTCCAACATTTTACTGAAAATAAGCAAAAGCATATTCTTGAAATAATAATTATATTTACTGGTGAACTTTTATAATTAAGTAAACATGAGATTTAAAGCAAATAAAAGGTTCAATCATATCACTTATCATTATTAATCATATTTGTCTTAACTATTTTGCATATTTTTTTTTGTATTTTTATGGTTTTATTACCATTTTGTTTATTTCTTAAATTGTTGTAAAACATATTGAAAGTTACATCCTGACTGTCTGCCTACTGTACAAAGGGAAAATAGTTTTGAAATATATTTACAGGGGAAAAGAGAACATACTAATGCTGACATTGATTGATAATAACTCTATTTTCTTTCTCCCTCTCTCTTATTTCTTCCTCTTCCTTTCTGTTGCTTCTTCAAACCTTCTGATACTGGAGGACCATCCAAAACATGTGCAAAGATACCCAGTAATTCACAGGGGGTGTTGACTCAGTTTGATTTAAGGCTAACTTGATGGGTTTCATCTTAAGAGTATGGAGAGAGAAGTGGGTACTGAATAAATGAATAGATTATCAGCAGGTCTAGGAAAACAGCTGTTATCACTCAATCATTTCCCCTCCATCTTCCACCTCCATATTACCGGTGCAGTTTGATCATATTGGAAGTAGGAATGACTCGGCGCAATCTACTCCCTTAGCACCTTCAATCTCCATTCAGCACTGAAACACAATTTCCTGCAGCCCTTGAACTCATGACACCTCATACTAATTGAAGACAAACCTTTAAATAACTGATAGGCTCATATGCTGTACAATATCTTGTGTCATCAGTCAGTTTCATGTGATAAGGCATGTATTTCTGAAAGTCTGAACCCGGGGGGGGGGGGGGGGGGGGAGGAGGTTCAGTGCAATATAGAGGTCTCAGGCTAAAAGGACTGTCAACATCTGTCAAAGCATATAGCGTGAGCATTCTCAAGACATCCTCCGTCTAACTGCCTCAGTCTGAGGAGGAATGTCCCATTTGGAGACATCCTCACGACTTACATTCAGCCGTTCATCAATACCATTACCATCTTCTGTGGGCAACAACATCTTTTAAGAGGATTTGAGTTCAATTTAGAATTACAGAGCATACGCCTATAATACACATTAAGCACACTCTGACTGACTGTGAAGTAAAACTGCATTCACAAATGCTTCTTCAACGTGTCTCATAAGCCTGTATGGACCTTCCTAACTTCAGAGAGTGAACGCAACGGGTTTTACGAGATAAGTGGTGTGTTAAAAAGTGAGCCTAGGAGGCTGCTGGCTGTTTTCTAAGAACCTGAATCCAAAAGGGTTGATCAAATGCTTGTTAGATGAGGCACATCAGTCTGACAGTATGTGTGGTGTTCTTTAGTATGGATGTGTGACAGGTTTATGAAGCACTTCCGATGGTATTGTAATGTCTGTGTAATAACGTCCACAGAAAGTTAAGTGTTAGTTATTCAAACATGTTGTTGTCTTGAAACACACCACAGTCTCACATCTGTAAATAATGACTTGGTTTCAGAGTAGCACGTTTCCCCTTCAAGACAAGGGGATATTGCACACATCTTAACACCTTGTTCATTACGTATCGTGCTGTTACACGACGCCCTGCTGAGCTCTCTGGGGTGCACATCATCTGGAGTCATTTAAGGCTCGTCCTTCAGTCAGTATCTTCAGCCATCTGCTTCATGACAAGACATGTCTTTCACAGTTGTGGACCTGTTCAGAAACAGGTTGTGACATCTCTTGAAACCTCAAACAAAGAAGAACCGTTCAGTACTGTGCAAATGATGCCTTCCAGATCTTTCCGTAACCATTTTAAAAACAGCAAATGAATGAATGAGCATGGACTGTATATCATTAAAACAAAAACAAGAGACCTAATGACTTTTCACTCAGTCCTTCAGGCTTGTTAGTTGAATTAGATAACAAGCTTCCTGCCACCATCGGGCAGACAAAGAAATAACAACAAATATTAAACAGTATTGAAATATCAAAGGAACATAAAACAAACTTAATGTCATAAGCACTTCATAATATCACTTTTGTTAGTCACAATGTTAATAACATTATTGTTGTTTTACCCTGTTATTTCGGTAAGAATATCTTATTTTCATTTATGATTGAATGATCATAACAATAAAGAGTCAAAGGGAGGGAGCAGAAGGGAGCAGGGGTGTAGGGGAGCAGGGGGGTGTAAGGGAGCAGGGGGGTGTAAGGGAGCAGGGGGGTGTAAGGGAGCAGAACAACTCACTTAGAAAAAAGGTGCTATTTAGAACCTTAAAGGATTCTGCGGCTGTCCCCATAGCAGAACCCTTTGAAGTATCATTTTTGGTTACAGGTACAATCCTTTAGGTTCCAGGTAGAACCCTTTTGAGTTCCATATAGAACCTGTTCTACAGAGGGTTTTATATGGAACCCAAAAGGGTTCTACCTGGAACCATAAAGGATTCTACTTGGAAACAAAAAGGGTTCTCCTATGGGGACAGCCAAATAACCCTTTTGGAATCATTTTCTCTAAGATTGTAGAGGCAAAAAGAGGGAGAGTTAGTGCAAGGGGTAAACACGGCCATCGTCTTCCACTCATTTTCAGTCTTAGAGCTATCATCAACATGAGTCATGACAACATCTCCTTTCTCTAATAACACTTGACCAGATGGACACTTCCCTACTCACTCACATTCCCTTCTCATAATCACTCTGTAGGTGTGACTCTGTAAGCCATTTGGCTCAAACTTGCAATATCACATTCAGAGGTGTCAATTTTGTGTTCTTTTTGAGTGTGTTGATGGCAACGGCCAAATAAATAATAGAGTTAACATAACCCTACCCACGTGTCACCTCTTGTATTCATTGTTTTGTAACAAAATAACAGGGCTTGAATGTCCCCATCTTTCCTTCTAACTCACCCTGCTCTTTTCTGTCGAACCTTTTCACCATTCTGTCGTTCATCTTCTCTTCCCTGACTGATCTCCTTCCTTGTTAAAAGTATTGCGGTTGCAATGTGGACAGTGGTGCCTCGTCATCCCTGACTTCCCAGCACTAATGCCATGCCTCCCTCCCTCCATGCCTCCCCACCCAGTCTCCTCTCTCACACGTCTGACTCTATGCTGGAGAGTTTCTCGTACACGTGCCCGTTGCTGCCATTGAACGGGCGCTGTATTGGCCCCAAACCCAGCGTGGAGCCGTGGAGGTTCCCTCCCAGACACATCTCCATAGGGAACCTGGGGGCCACGGTGGACATGACCCCAGCAGTGGCAGTCGCTGGCAAGAAAGACGTCACACCCACCGAGCCCCGGAAGTCACTTCGGCTGTTTTTGGGGGGCATCTGCTGCTGCTGCTGTTGCTTTTTCATGTAGTATTGTTTGGCGCCATGCAAGAGACACTGGTCGTCACCAAAGGTTGGAATAAAGGGGTTTTGGTTGACCCTATCCGGGTAGAGAGATTTGGATAAGGAGTAGGTTCCTCCTCCACCGCCCTCCATCATGGCTCTTTCTCTGTCCCTCATGTCCCTTTCCCCCACTGAGCGGCGGTGCAGGCCCTCACCACCTCGGAACAAGCCGAATGGCGACCCTGCTTCTTTGGCCATCTCACCACCATAGAACAGGGGGTCTCTGTCTCGCTCTTTCTCCCTCTCTGAGCCTCCATGCCTCTCAAATATGTGGGCGAAGGGGCTAACACCCTCCATATAGCGCTCCTTCTCTTTTAAGCTAACACTTCTGGGGGGAGGCAACATCCCGCCCATTCCTACACCCCCCATGCCCCCACCGCCCCCTCCTAGATCCCCCATGACCCCCCTGACTCCGACTGCCTCCTCTTTCTGAAGGTCTACGAAGGTGTCGCAAGAGTGTTGCCGTCGGAGTGGCTTTCCAAAGCCGGCAGACTTCCTACGCTGGGCTTGAGATTGAGGCTGGGCGCCTCCACTTAACCCCACAGCCCCCATGCCTCCGCCTTTCCCACCCCCCATCTGTTCCAAGAGGTGGTTGTTGTCCTCACTGATGTCGTACAGATTGCCTGTCTTTTTGCAGCCCTCGCAGCGCATGCAGGTGGCAGAGCTGGGACGGCTGTTCCCTCCACCCCCCGAGGATCCACAACTAACCCCTCCACCATATCCGCCTCCCCTCTCCCCCGCCCCGCTGCCATGCATCGACATCTGCTTGCCCCCTCCTCCGCTGGCACGGCAGTTACGACACTCCCAGTCTCCTCCTGCCAACCCAGCCCCTGATGTGCCTCCCCCACTCTTAGACTCTGATTTCTTGGGTTTATTTTGTTTCAGGAAGTCGTCCACTGACACCAAACTGGTGCAGTTCCCCCTCCCCCCCCCCCTCCAGGACCGTCTGTCAGATCAACATGTTCCCATTGGGGGACACCATCTTTGGGGCGGAACTGGTCCAAATAGAAATCCCTCACACTCTCTTTGTCACGGAACAGGTAGGATGTGCTCCCTGCATTGCCCCCTCCTCCTCTCTTGCGTTCGGAGGGCAGTAGGGGCGGGGAGGAGGAGCGGTGGCCGTGGTAGTGGTGGTAGCCTGTGTGGTAGGGCTTTCTCCGGTAGCCCAGCTCAATCTCATCCAGCTCTCGTCTCGACTTGGCAGAGGCAGGCCTCTTTTTCAGGCTGTCGCGATACTGCTTACGCTTTTTAGCGTTGCCCTCCAGGTTCCCGTAGGTGACCGTGTGAGTGGAGATGTCTGAAACGTCTGAACGAATGTTTCCGTCATCCTCTCTGCCCCCTCCCCCACAGTACCTGTCGTGCCCGGGGATGTAACCTGAGCTGGAGGCCCCTCCCTTGAAGGAGAATTTTCCATACAGGTCTGAAAGTCCCGATTTGAAGCCCGGCCCAGAGGGTGGGTTCTGACCGGCAATCAGGTCAAACTTACTCATGTTCCTGTGGGTCAGGGCAGAGCGTGGTTGGGTGGTGAAGATGGGTGCCACTCCTCCCCCTAAACTGTCACAGTCAAACATGCCCCCTTCCAGAGAGCTGTTGCTGCCCAGGCTGTGGGGTCTGTTAAGTGGCGGGCCGCTGAGCCCCAGGGCAGAGCCTCCGTGGTGGTGCAGGTAGTGGTCCTGGTACAGGTTGCTGTCCTTCAGGTGGAGGTTCCCGAACGTCCTCTCCACCTCGTTGATGTAGTCGCTGAACATGTTATCCTCCGGCATGTACGGGGGCTTGCAGTCCGAGTGACCTGCCAGGCTGCGGCGGTGCTCGGAGATGTCGTAGACGGATGACTCACGGCGGATAAAGTCCAGGGCACTGTGAGGTGAGCCGTTAACCCCGGACAGAGAGGCCATGTTCTTAGCGGTTCGGAGCAGACGCAGGATGTTGGATTGGGTGTTGTTCATGGTGACCGATGGAGAGTCGAGAGCTGAGCTGCTCTTCTCTTCGATCTGAACCCCGTGGATGCAGCTGTAGATGCCCTGTGAGTGAAGAGGGTCATTAAGCAGCATTAGAGAGGGTAAGGGAGAGTCAGAGGCAGAATAAAGGAGAACTAAAAATAGGGCTTCTAAGAGTAGACTGGGGAGAATGAGAGGGAAACAGAGACTGTTAAATAACATAGACATGTACATAGCCTACGCAACTGTTGAACATTAGACCGTGGAACATGCACTACACAGAATATCTACACTACTGGTCAAAAGTTTTAGAACACCTACTTATTCAAGCGTTTTTCTTCATTTTTACTATTCTCTACATTGTAGAATAATAGTGAAGACATCAAAACTATGAAATAACACATATGGAATCATGTAGTAACCAAGAAAGTGTTAAAAATATAAATATATTATATTTTGAGGTTCTTCAAATAGCCACCCTTTGCCTTGATAACAGCTTAGCACACTATTGGCATTCTCTCAACAAGCTTCACCTGGAATTCTTTTCTAACAGTCTTGAAGGAGTTCCCACATATGCTGAGCACTTGTTGGTTGCTTTTCCTTCACTCTGCGGTCCAACTCATCCCAAACCATCTCAATTGGGTTGAGGTCGGGTGATTGAGGAGGCCAGGTCATCTGATGCAGCACTCCATCACTCTTCTTCTTGGTCAAATAGCCCTTACACAGCCTGGAGGTGTGTTGGGCCATTGTCCTGTTGAAAAACCAATGATAGTCCCACTAAGCCCAAACCAGAGGGGATGGCGTATCGCTGCAGAATGCTGTGGTAGCCATGTTGGTTAAGTGTGCCTTGAATTCAAAATAAATCACAGACAGTGTCACCAGCAAAGCACCCCCACACCTCCTCCTCCATGCTTTACTGTGGGAAATACACATGCAGACATCATCGGTTCACCCACAATGCATCTCACAAAGACACGGCGGTTGGAACCAAAAATCGGTAATTTGTAATCCAGACCAAAGGACAAATTTCCACCAGTCTAATGTCCATTTCTCGTGTTTCTTGGCCCAAGCAAGTCTCTTCTTCTTATTGGTGTCCTTTAGTAGTGGTTTCTTTGCAGCAATTCAACCATGAAGGGATAATTCACACAGTCACCTCTGAACAGTTGATGTTGAGATGTGTCTGTTACTTCAACTCTGTGAAGCATTTATTTGGGCTGGAATTTCTGAGGCTGGTAACTCTAATGAACTTATCCTCTGCACCAGAGGTAACTCTAGGTCTTCCAATCCTGTGGCGGTCCTCATGAGAGCCAGTTTCCTCAAAATGGTTAATTGTTTTTGCGACTGCACTTGAAGAAACTTTAAAAGTTCTTGAAATGTTCTACATTGACTGACCTTCATGTCTGAAAGTAATGATGGACTATCATTTCTCTTTGCTTATTTGAGCTGTTCTTGCCATAATATGGACTTGGTATTTTACCAAATAGGGCTATCTTCTGTATACCACCCCTACCTTGTCACAACACAACTGATTGGCTCAAACACATTAAAAAGGAAAGAAATTCCACAAATGAACTTTTAAGAAGGCACACCCGATAATTGAAATGACTTCCATGTGACTACCTCATGAAGCTGGTTGAGAGAATGCCAAGCGTGTGCAAAGCTGTCATCAAGGCAAAGAGTGGCTATCTGAAGAATCTCAAATATAAAATATATTTTGATTTGTTTAACACAAATGTTTTGGTTACTACATGATTCCGTATGTGTTTTTTCATAGTTTTGATGTCTTCACTATTATTCTACAATGCAGAAAATAGTTTAAAAAATAAAGAAAAACCCTTGAATGAGTAGGTGTTCTACAACTTTGGACCAGTAGTGTAAACAGAGTTCAGTAAAGAAATGTCCACTTCTAGTACCTCTGGATTTGACTCCTTGTTTATTGTTTCTCCATTAAGTGGTAAAATACAGATTCACACATGGACTGAATGTAATATATCTAATGTATTTCTACTGTATGTGGGTATATGAGACAGGAGAGCAAGAGAAAGTAGGAGAGAGGAGAGGATGGGGAGATGATTGATAATGACAGAGATGCAGTAAAGCCCTGTGGGTCTCAGCGGTCAATACCTTCAATCAATGTGATTAGAATTCAGCTGAACAATACCCCGTGGCAGTTAATAAATACCCCCGGCATCGACTGTAGACCGCCGTGCAATAGCATAAAACTCCAGAGAGAGGATGAGGCCATGAAACACTGACATAATGATGACAGAAAGACAAACCGTGCTATTTGCATCCTGTGATGTATAATACGATATTCAAATACAAATGGATAGAGAAAGTGGGGTGAACGAGGTGTGACAGATGGATGAGTGGGATCAAATCAATCTCACCCAATGATTTTTTGTTATTTTGTCTGGGAAAGGACAGCAGAGGTAATAGGACCCTTTGGCTGCCATTAAAGGTCAAAGGTGTACTGGTAAATGGCAATAATTCCTTAACAGGGTCATTTTCATGGCATCTGCCCTCTCTCTCAGCCTTAATGCCATGACAACCATGATGCCAACTTTGTTCCTTGTCAACTCTTTCATCAGGTTTGACATCTCCCCTTTTTAACTGTTAGTCATTGGTTGTCTCTGTGGTACTATTTCTCTCTTACTCCTCCTTCTGCCGCTTTGCTTCCTCAATGTGCCCTCCATTGCTCCGTTTTGATGTGGCCATGAGCCTGCCATACCACTATTCTCCCCAGGGGTGTGTAATAAAACAAATGACCAAGAAAAAATACAAAATCATGTATTTTTTGTCTCTCTGTTTTCATAATTTTCCTTCAATTTGCAAGAGGCTGAATGTATCTCACTGGAGAGAAGGCATCCGAAACAGCGCCCCTCTGTCTCTGTATGTGTAGGTCATCTCTCTGATGCTGTCTGGTCATAAAGAGTATGACATTGTTGCCGCCCTTTGCATTGAATGCAAGGGAAGCCAGCAAGTATTTTTCATCCCTTGATTTAAAAAAAACATATAAAATAAAAGCCATTCAGTGCAAACTGAGTGAGCTCAACTGTAAATAGTCCTGGGGCACCAAAACAAAGTGTCAAGGGAAGCCCATTTGGATTTGACTTCACTCCAATCACATCGCATCAAGAGAAATACGTCAATGACAGAAATAACTTGAATTGTTGCATCTCATTGTGTGGTTGTCCTCCGGTGTCTAGCAAGCTAAAATGGTCCCTTTCCTAAACTAGCCATGGATGGAGATACGGATTTGGACTTGTTGGTTTTACTTAATCTCCGTACTTGCCAATGAATATACGGTGATTCTGATCCAACCATAAATTCATACATTGTGCCCCTGGACTCAGAGGATGGAAGTTCAATATGTAGCTAGATGTAGTAGGCTAATGTTAACTAGCTAACGTTGCCCATGAAAGGAAGTTGGGCTAGCGAGCAAGCATTTTAGCCAGGTAGTGTAGGACAACAAAAACGAAAAGTATGTACTGTAAGTCATAGATGGTTTCGTCAACATGAAAGAGAGGAGGATGGCGTTTCTCTACACACACAAATCTGAATTGTGGACAGCCACATCATATTTAGCTTACTTTGATTGGACTAAATAGTTTTTGGTATCTATTAGTTGTCACTGTATTAGACTAAGCAGAGGTGATTTGATGATGTTGAAATGTTGAAGTTGAAATGCTGCCGGAATAGTGGAGGCGGCTCCTGTTTTCTTTGTGACTTGCGGTAACTCTACATGGTTCTAAATCAACCGTTGTTTAGTAGTCCATGCTGTCTGTTTGTTACATTCAATATGCTTTGTGGACTTCACCGGACAGATCTTGCTCTCTGGTTTGTGATAAAACAAAGGTGCGGTTGAAATGATTCTGCCACTGTGTTTTATTATTGTCTCTGCCTTAGGCCTATATATCACAGTGGCAAGGCATATGAACTAACAGGTTATAGAACAAACAACGCAATTATCACAACACATAGGTTGTAATATAGCTTTTTTTCTGGCTTGGCTTCCCCAGTGATTTTACCCACGCACCGCTACTGACTCTCCCATATTCTCTGTGACATGCTGTCCTTGTGTTTACTCAACCCTCAACCCTTGGCAATGTTAGATGACATCATGTGTGCTCCATTTGAGCTGTTAGCAGAGCTGAATCAACAAAACAACAGAATGCCTTCGCATCATCAATGGTGCTTCGTACTCAACTGAGATACTCCACATGCCCACATAAAGTAAACATTCCCAGACTGTCTCTGGGAGTATTTGGGCAGGGACGTGTGAATGGTAATAGCTCTGGCCTGAGCGTTAGAAATGTAAAGTCATGGAGGCACCAACAAACTATAACTTATTACAGAGTGTACATGTGGTTTCAAATTCAACGATTCACTAGCTGCCCTGTCCTTGAGTAGCCTATATGTGGCTTTATGCAAATAATACTACATTGTGACCATTTGAAGATGCAGCAATTAGGCTTTACATATTTACAGTACTTATCTAAACTCTTAGCTAACCTCATTAGATGGTTTCTTAAATCAGTGTAATGAATTAGTTACAGTGTTGCAGGTGGAAGAGGAATACCTTGGCTAACGAAGCCCTGCTTACTGTTTTTCACCAGCGCAGAGGGGGAAACTGTAACCAACAAGGGCTTGGACACTAGACTCCGATCAGCTGTGACAGATTTCTCATTCGTACAGTGCTGAGCTTAAATGTTAATTGCGGTAATAATAGTACAGTTTATTGGAGTATGCTGTGAAATGAAGAAACAGGATCAATCCAGTGGCACAGGGAAATGGGCGTCAACGGAAAATATCAAACTAAATGAGAATGAACCAATGTGAAGCCTTACCCCAGGATTGTGAAAAGAGAATAAACCATCCTTTCCCTCATTGTTGTTTAATTATCCCGTGAAAATCTATTGTGTGGCGATGAATTCTAATAAATAAACATATTGTAGGTTGTTTCCTCTGAATATTTTGGAGGTGCTATATAGAACCTAAAAGTGTCCTTTGGCTGTTCCCATAGAAGAACCCTTTGAAGAACACTTTTCGGTTCCAAGTAGAACCTTTTTGAGTTCCATAGAACCCAAAAGAGTTCTACCTGGAGCAAAAAAGGGTTCTGGCTGGAACTAAAACGGGTTCTACACTATGGGCACAGCCAAAGACGTCTTCTGGAATAGATTTGGATTGAACTGTATTCAAGGGTCACATCCAGATATTTACCATCACAACAATTAGGCAATAATATCATGAATACATGTCATAATGGAACCTCACACAAATGCAAACAGTCATTTTCCTCATTCTCATCCTCATACAAATGCTAATGGTATAATCATCAACGCTTACTGACCAATCTGTCTTTGGAATGAGAAGCCAACTGTCATGGATACACACCCAAACAACACATTGACAAACACACACTAAAATTGAAACTATAACACTAGACACAAAATAATCCTCTGTTTTTCCTCTGCCCTGGTATTCAAATGAAAAGAGCAATGGATTGTGTGGCACTGTCGTAAATGAGCCACGTGGTCAACCGTTTCACCTTGGTGAGTTACACTGGAGCCATGTCAAAACAGTTGGACTGCAAATCAAATACCTCGGGGTGACTTTGCTCCCAGGAGAACCAGTAATCTACCCTCATTTCTCTGGCTGAGTGAACAATTGATTTTGGCTCAATATTTTGTAAATATTTACCCTGGATGTGAAACGGGCATTAGCATCAAAACAAAAGAAGAAAGCTGTCTGCGTTCAAACTAAACTCAGAGTTTGGCATTGGTTGGCCACTGGGGACATAAACTACATACTGATTTCTGCTATCAGGGCCGATAAGCCTTCTACTTGACCAGGTTTCCTTATGGACTACCTTTTACAAGAATAAAGCACTCTCATTTACTGGGTATTAGAGACAGTAAAGTTGAGGATGTGAGGTTGATGATGAAGGTCATAACTCTAAAAAGATGCCAAAGGGCGCAGATGCAGATCACAGGACCACAGGAAGAAAACCTAAGTGAAGAACAGCCATGTATGAGTGTGTGCAGACAGTTACTATGGGTGTCTGAAGTGGACTGGCTCACCCTGCTGATGGAGAAGACGAAGCCTGGCTTGCCCGTGCAGTAGCCCATGAAGCAGAAGCGCAGTTGCCAGTAGAAGGCGTGCTCGGCGATGAAGGTGATGAGCGACAGAGCCATGGCCGCCCCCAGCATGTAGAAGACGCCGGCCATGTTGTCCACGTCCAGCTGGCTGCTCATCACCTCGTTCTTCTCATGGTGGCAGATCCCCGTCAGCCACATGGCCTCCAGCTCCTCCATGTCACCTGGAGAGAGGGACAGGATGGAGGGAGGAGTCAAGGAAGAGTGGGGACGGGGAGTGGGGACAGGCGGATGGAGGGAGGAGTGGGGACGGGTATGGAGAAGGAGGGAGGAGTGGAGGGAGAGAAAGGAGGGAGTAGGAGAAGGGTGTGGAGAAGGGAGGACATGATGTAGCAAGAGGATAAATATTGGAACGGGAGATTGATGCAAAGTGAGCAGAGAAAAGGTATAGGGATGAGGGTTAGGGAAAGACAATTGAAAATATAGGTCTGAAAATGATACCTAAAACTGTAGAGGTCAAACACATAAAGGCTAATGCATGCAAGCCTTTGGTGGCAATTTAAGGAATACAGTTTTACAATACATCTCAGTTATATTATTCATGACAGCACACTTCAGATTCAGCAAATAGACCCATGTGTGCGCATGAGTATATGGAAATATCCACATATCCAGCCATGTCCCAGAGTTTCTATCTGTCTCTTTGTGGGTCACCTTGTGTAACATCAGCAGCAGGTAGTTCTGGCGGACCATCCGTGGCAGGACTGACGTTACTTAACTAAGCATACATTCAGATGCCTGGGCACGTCAGCAGAGCTCTCGCATGGAACCACTGGCCCCTGAGCATCAACACACACACACACGCACACACACGCACACACACACACACACACACACACACACACACACACACACACACACACACACACACACACACACACACACACACACACACACACACACACACACACACACACACACACACACACACACACACACACACACACACACACACACACACACACACACACACACACACACACACACACACAGATGATCGAACTCAGGGTCCACTGCCTGCTGTGCCTGCATGGCTCCTGGACGACAAGGGCGACTGGTGTGAGAGATGGGGCTCAGTGGCGTCTGTGAGACCAGAGCTCCCTGGGGCCCTAAGCATCCTCCTATGCTCTAAGTTTCTGCGAGCCTCATCATCAAACCTGCCAGGCCCCCGTCTGCACCCGTCATAGACCCCTGGTCTCTCAGCGCATGAGGATCACTTTCTCAATCTAGGTCACACTGAAAGGAGCGCATGTTGGGGCGTGTCAATGTGACATTGAGGGCCCCTTGCTAAGTTTTGGCTGGTTGTACACAGGGAACGGCACCCGATGATGACCCATATTCACACCTTCACACATGAGAAAATCTACAAGAAACAGTATATTATACACACACACAATAACATATTGTCACCGATCCCTAAATATAGAAAACACACTCCTTGTCCAAAGCTTATAACCTGTACATTCAGTAGACAGACCTGTACATTCAGTAGACAGACACAGAGACTTACACACACAGTCTTCGTAGGGCTGACCCACATTCACACACATCCCTTGTCCACAGAGAAACAGAGACCTACACACACACAGTCTTCGTAGGGCTGACCCACATTCACACACACCCCCTGTCCACAGAGTGTAGAATACACCAGCAGCTTTACTGGCACCTCTAACTAGGACACTATAGTGGGGCCTGGAGGGGCCTTGGTCCAGGATCCTCAAGATAGGCTGGAACACACCCAGATAAAGTGGCTCCAGCACAGACAAGCTGCAGAGAGAAAAACAACTTCTATATGGCTTCAAATGCAGCTCTGACTGGTGCTCAATCAAGGTGGGACACAACCTTACTATACACCATATAACATACATAGACAATACCTGTAAGATTGTGTGTTCTATATTTTAGCCAGATGGCAAGTATTCCAAAAGTATACAATTCCATGGGGAAATATGACAACAGCAAATCTTGGCTGTTTTCCATCAAAGAACACCCTTAAAACCCTCAGTAAAATGGCACGACTCCCTAGCTGAAGTACATGAAGTCAAACTGTATGTAATTCTAACTGAGGGCCGATCTCACCGTCTCCAAAGAGCTGAAGGATGGCCAGGTCGACGTGTCTCTTCCAGCCAGACTCCTTCTGGATGGCGATGCCGTAGCCCGTGGAGGCAAACACCTTCCCACTGCCGATGGTCACCAGCTTACAGCCCTCGTCCCTCCCGGCCATGTAGTTCAGCACTGCTGCGTCGTAGATGAAGGCGTCCAGTTTACTAACGAGAGAATTTACAGTAATCACTTCTGGCCCAGCTTTACACTGTAACTACTCATCCCAATTAACCTGCTAAGTAGCCCTAATGTTGTGATAAGGATAATAGACTTCTGCCTGCTTTGCCAAGGGCTACAGTTGTCACATACTGTATAATGGTAGACACTGTTGTGCTGGGAAATGAATAAAACTAGAGCTTTAAATGAGGAACAAGGAGAATAATTCAACTAAGATATAATTTTTTAAAATAAAAGGCGGTGGCGCAGTGGTCTAAGGCACTGCATCGCAGTGCTAGCTGTGCCACCGGAGACTCTGGGTTCGATCCCAGGCTCTGTCGCAGCCGGCCGCAACCGGGAGGTCCATGGGGCGACGCACAATTGGCCTAGCTTCGACTGGGTTAGGGAGGGTAGGGATATCCTTGTCTCGTCGTGCACTAGCGACTCCTGTGGCGGGCCGGGCTCAGTGCACGCTGACCAGGTCGCTAGGTGTACGGTGTTTCCTCCGACACATTGCGGCTGGCTTCCGGGTTGGATGCGCGCTGTGTTAAGAAGCAGTGCGGCTTGGTTGGGTTGTGTATCGGAGGACGCATGGCTCGCGACCTTCGTCTCACCCGAGCCCGTACGGGAGTTGTAGTGATGAGACAAGACAGTAACTACTAACAATTGGATACCACGAAATTGGGGAGAAAAAGGGGGTAAAAAAATAAATAATAATAGATAAAAGAAAATAGAATACATGTTCCCCAATAAGGCCCCATTCCCCTTATTCCCCCAGTCTAAGGCCCTATTTTTAGGCCCCATTCCCCTAGTCTAAGGCCCCAGTCTAAGGCTCCATTCCCCCAGTCTAAGTCACCATTGCCCCATTCCCCCAGTCTAAGGCCCCGTTCTCCCATTCCCCCAGTCTAAGTCACCATTGCCCCATTCCCCCAGTCTAAGGCCCCGTTCTCCCATTCCCCCAGTCTGAGGCCCCATTCTCCCATTCCCCCAGTCTAAGGCCCCGTTCTCCCATTCCCCCAGTCTAAGGCTCCATTCCCCCATTCCCCAGTCTAAGGCACCATTCCCCCAGTCTAAGGCCCCATTCTCCCATTTCCCCAGTCTAAGGCCCCGTTCTCCCATTCCCCCAGTCTGAGGCCCCATTCTCCCAATCCCCCAGTTTGAGGCCCCGTTCTCCCATTCCCCAGTCTGAGGCCCCGTTCTCCCATTCCCCCAGTCTGAGGCCCCGTTCTCCCATTCCCCCAGTCTAAGGCCCCGTTCTCCCATTCCCCCAGTCTAAGGCCCCGTTCTCCCATTCCCCCAGTCTAAGGCCCCGATCTCCCATTCCCCCAGTTCTCCCATTCCCCAGTCTAAGGCCCCATTCCCCCAGTCTAAGGCCCCATTCTAAGGCCCAATTCCCCCATTCCCCCAGTCTAAGGCTCCATTCCCCCATTCACCCAGTCTAAGGCCCCGTTCTCCCATTCCCCCAGTCTGAGGCCCCATTCTCCCATTCCCCCAGTCTGAGGCCCCATTCCCACTCCTCACCCAGTCTAAGGCCCTGTTCTCCCTCCTTACCCAGTCGAAGACCCCATTCCCCCTGCTCACCCAGTCTTCAGACCATAGAGGGCCTCATCCACATTCTTCTGGTGGAACTTGATCATGTAGCCATGCATCTCCTTGTAGTTGTTCTTGATGTTCCTTTCCGTGCTGCCGTTAGGGACCGTCCCAAACCGGAACGGAGGGGAGAAGTCATTGGGTCTCTGGAACTGAGGGGAGGAGATAGGAAGAGAGAGAGAGAGAGAGACGGAGCGTGAGAGATGAGATAAGAGGTGTAGAAATAATGATGGCGTGCGGAAAGTGGTGGCAGGCAGAGGACAGAGTGAGAGATAGAAATCAAGGGAATCAAGGAAAGATGGACAGTGAGATGGAATGGAAGTGAGATAAGGAGAGGGGAGAGCTAGTAAGAAAGAGCGAGTAAAGGACTAATGAAGTTTAATGACAGGCCTTACCTTCTTGTCGCTGAGTCCAGACACCTGGTCCACATACTCCTCCTGGATCATGAAGGCAGCCAGGTTGGCAGTGTAGGAGGCCAGGAAGATGACAGCGAAGAAGGCCCACACCGACACCATGATCTTACTGGTCCAACCCTTGGGGTTCTGCACTGGGACAGAGTTGTTGAAGACCAGACCCCACAGCAGCCAGATGGCCTTGCCGATGGTGAAGGAGGGCCCTCCAGGCTCTGATGGAGAGACAGGTAGTGATCACAATGAGCAGTGGTCTCAGGGAGGCGTCTCAGTGTTGTAGTTATGTTGTGGTTAGCTATAGGATCATGAAGCACAATGTGGCTAGGGAAGCTGGAGGAACACGACTGATTGGGCCACGGTGCTGTGTCATTCTGATAAACACCTGTGTTGCAGTGCAGATGAGGCGTTAGTCCTACTAAGTATGCCTATTGTTGTTGAATATATGTGTGCTGTGGTTCTGTCACTAAGATTGAATCCATCATGACAATATTTTTTGGCACATCAGTTGTATTTACTGTTCTGTAAGTAGCCACCATGAGTATCACTAGTTGGAATCCAACATTTGATCCAATTCGCACAAACACTGAATTCCCAAGACTAGTGTATGACCAGCTAACAATAGCACTCCTACAATGCTTTAGGAAAGAGGGTCTCATTCTCCAGAACATGAAGGATGAGAGAGATTAAAAAAAGATATGGTCTCTAAATATAGTTCCGTCATGAATAGGATGAAGTTAGGACATTGATTATTTCTTTTAAGCTGGGAGATGTAATAAAAATGGGCCCATCCCTGTCAGGCCTGACATGTGATTCCTGAGAATATGGAAATGCATGCAAAACACAGGGCCCACATTAAAAAATACATGAAGATCCAGGGGAGGCGTGTTGAAATCAATGAGAAGAGACTTCACCTGCACTAGGCTCTGAGAGGTGAAGGAGGACAGGAGGAGGGGCTGGGGAGGAGGAGGGGCTGGGGAGAAGGAGCTGGGGAGGAGGAGGGGCTGGGGAGGAGGGTGGTCAGGGTTTACTGGCTGCCATGTGGGAGTTGGGGAAGGTCACCGTGCAGAGCAGTGTGTGTGTGTATGTGTGTGAGAGAGAGAGAGAGAGAGAGAGAGAGAGAGAAGAGGAAGAGGAAGAGGAAGAGGAAGAGAAAAATATGTATGTGTGTGTGTATGCTCGTGTGTGCGTTTGTGAGAGAGATGTTCATTCCGGTGTAGAGCCAGACCCTCTCACCTCTACCGTCAGCCAGACAGCGGTTGTAGCCCACAGGGCTGAGGTACTCAAACACAAACACAGCAATCGCCGACACCAGCAGCAGCATCACGAACATCATCACCCACACATCAGCACTGAAGGGCTCTGAGAGAGGCAGAGAGAGAGAGGCCAACGGAGGGAGGGTGAGAGGGAGAAAAATATGCAAATGAAGAGCACACAGAGAAACAAAAAGTGAGTGAGATAGAGGCGAGGGAGAGGAAGTCAGAGAGAGAGAGAGTGGGAGTAGGAAAGAAAAGATTGGAGGGGAATAAGACAGACAAAAAGAGAGAGAGTTAAGCACATTACAATTCAGTCACTGGACGGAACATTTGGATGATACTGTAAAGTTAGTCACACTCACCGAGGAAGGCAGAGGGCGAGACGGTGCCGTTGCTACGGGATACCATGACGCTGATGCCCGTCTCAATGAAGGGCACCGAGAAGTCAATTACCTCTGACCTCTCCTTGTTGATGGTGAGGGAGCCCACCGCCATGTGGGCCTTTTTTGTCTCCACCTGAGAGAGAGAGGTGGAGAGAGAGACGGTAGGGAGAGAGGGAGTGAGAGAGAAAGAGAAAGGTCAATGAGAGACAGTTCCTACACATCAAGAACAGTCAAGTGGAGACTTGTGATCTCCAGTGCGGGAGGGGAAGGTGAGAGAAACAGAACGACAGAGGTGAGGAAGAACAGACAGAACGAGGGAGGGAGAGAGAGAACGAGGGAGGGGAGGGAGAGACAGACACAACGAGGGAGGGAGACAGACAGAATGAAGGAGGGAGAGACAGAACGAGGGAGGGGAGGGGGAGACAGACAGAACGAGGGAGGGAGACAGACAGAATGAAGGAGGGAGAGAGAGAACGAGGGAGGGGAGGGAGAGACAGACAGAACGAGGGAGGGAAGGGGAGAACGAGGGTGGGAGAGAGAGAACGAGGGTGGGAGGGAGAAACAGACATGAACGAGGTAGGGAGAGAGAGAACGAAGGGGAGGAGGAGACAGACAGACAGAAAGAGGGAGGGAGAATTGGGTTACCACAGTGGGTCACGGCAGCTTGAAATAGCCACCCCATTGCCTCCTCCTCCCTCTCCTCCCTGCTTTCCATCCCTCCCTTCGTGACCCTCCATCTCTCCAGGTATATTTAGCCCTAAATACCTGGGCCCTACAGCACCGGGGTAAAGTGGGACAGAACTGACTGAGTTAATAAGGTGTGAATGTGAATGACAGAGGGAGGGAAAGAGAGGGGGGGTGAGACTTTTTCCTTTACCTGTGGTCTGTAGGTTTGCGTGCCATGGATTTGTTTGTGTTAGTGTGTGTGTCCCCAGGGGGAGCAAGTCTGTCCAGCAGTGTACCCACTTCCTCTCGCTTTCCGTATTCTCCCTCCCACAGGCTTGTACTCTCTCCGTTATGAAAGTGACCTGTGTGGGTGGTACTGAGAATGAGCGAGCGAGCGAGAATTCTTGCGTGTGTGTTCTGTGTTCACGTCTGTCGATGTTTGAAGCCAAACTCATGTAATCAAGAGTTTTGCCTCAAATATTTGGGATTATGAAGGTTAGTGACTGCCTTCACTCCATCAATGCCGACACCAGTGAGCAAAATGAAGTCAGCACAAAATGGAGCGGAGGGACCAACTTCAACCCTGCAGTGACTTCTTTCTCTCTTTTATGCACAGCTCTGGTACATTGTGTAAGTCAAGAGGCATCTATGTGATCCATGCATTCGTCGTGTGTAGATCTGGGGTCATTAAGAGTGTGAGATACGTCCTCTGAGCGGCGCTGGGACGGACGCTTTATTCCATTAACATTCCTCTTCTAAGTGAGTCCACATGAAACACACCCCTTTATAACAGGTGACCATTTTGGGCTTGGAGGCCCAGTATCCATATTGAATCTAAGTGGCTTTGAATAAGAGAGTCTGATAAATGGCTGAAATGTATAATGTCAATGTGGATTATACTGTAGTAGGACAATGGAAATGTAGTTCTGTCTATGACAGTGGATATGTAGTCCTGTCTATGACAGTGGATATGTAGTCCTGACTATGACAGTGGATATGTAGTCCTGACTATGACAGTGGATATGTAGTCCTGACTATGACAGTGGATATGTAGTCCTGTCTATGACAGTGGATATGTAGTCCTGACTATGACAGTGGATATGTAGTCCTGTCTATGACAGTGGATATGTAGTCCTGACTATGACAGTGGATATGTAGTCCTGACTATGACAGTGGATATGTAGTCCTGTCTATGACAGTGGATATGTAGTCCTGACTATGACAGTGGATATGTAGTCCTGACTATGACAGTGGATATGTAGTCCTGTCTATGACAGTGGATATGTAGTCCTGACTATGACAGTGGATATGTAGTCCTGACTATGACAGTGGATATGTAGTCCTGTCTATGACAGTGGATATGTAGTCCTGACTATGACAGTGGATATGTAGTCCTGACTATGACAGTGGATATGTAGTCCTGACTATGACAGTGGATATGTAGTCCTGACTATGACAGTGGATATGTAGTCCTGACTATGACAGTGGATATGTAGTCCTGTCTATGACAGTGGATATGTAGTCCTGACTATGACAGTGGATATGTAGTCCTGACTATGACAGTGGATATGTAGTCCTGACTATGACAGTGGATATGTAGTCCTGACTATGACAGTGGATATGTAGTCCTGACTATGACAGTGGATATGTAGTCCTGACTATGACAGTGGATATGTAGTCCTGTCTATGACAGTGGATATGTAGTCCTGTCTATGACAGCGGATATGTAGTCCTGACTATGACAGTGGATATGTAGTCCTGACTATGACAGTGGATATGTAGTCCTGACTATGACAGTGGATATGTAGTCCTGACTATGACAGTGGATATGTAGTCCTGACTATGACAGTGGATATGTAGTCCTGACTATGACAGTGGATATGTAGTCCTGTCTATGACAGTGGATATGTAGTCCTGTCTATGACAGTGGATATGTAGTCCTGACTATGACAGTGGATATGTAGTCCTGACTATGACAGTGGATATGTAGTCCTGACTATGACAGTGGATATGTAGTCCTGACTATGACAGTGGATATGTAGTCCTGTCTATGACAGTGGATATGTAGTCCTGTCTATGACAGTGGATATGTAGTCCTGACTATGACAGTGGATATGTAGTCCTGACTATGACAGTGGATATGTAGTCCTGACTATGACAGTGGATATGTAGTCCTGTCTATGACAGTGGATATGTAGTCCTGTCTATGACAGTGGATATGTAGTCCTGACTATGACAGTGGATATGTAGTCCTGACTATGACAGTGGATATGTAGTCCTGTCTATGACAGTGGATATGTAGTCCTGACTATGACAGTGGATATGTAGTCCTGTCTATGACAGTGGATATGTAGTCCTGTCTATGACAGTGGATATGTAGTCCTGTCTATGACAATGGAGATGTAGTTCTGTCTATGACAGTGGATATGTAGTCCTGACTATGACAGTGGATATGTAGTCCTGACTATGACAGTGGATATGTAGTCCTGACTATGACAGTGGATATGTAGTCCTGTCTATGACAGTGGATATGTAGTCCTGTCTATGACAGTGGATATGTAGTCCTGACTATGACAGTGGATATGTAGTCCTGACTATGACAGTGGATATGTAGTCCTGTCTATGACAGTGGATATGTAGTCCTGACTATGACAGTGGATATGTAGTCCTGTCTATGACAGTGGATATGTAGTCCTGTCTATGACAGTGGATATGTAGTCCTGTCTATGACAATGGAGATGTAGTTCTGTCTATGACAGTGGATATGTAGTCCTGACTATGACAGTGGATATGTAGTCCTGACTATGACAGTGGATATGTAGTCCTGACTATGACAGTGGATATGTAGTGCTGTCTATGACAGTGGATATGTAGTCCTGACTATGACAGTGGGTATGTAGTCCTGTCTATGACAGTGGATATGTAGTCCTGTCTATGACAGTGGATATGTAGTCCTGTCTATGACAGTGGATATGTAGTCCTGTCTATGACAGTGGATATGTAGTCCTGACTATGACAGTGGGTATGTAGTCCTGTCTATGACAGTGGATATGTAGTCCTGTCTATGACAGTGGATATGTAGTCCTGTCTATGACAGTGGAAGGTTATTCCAACCAGAACATCCTCTGCTACAGTAAACTCCCACTACGTATTTTTACCCACAGCCTTTGGGCTGTTACCAAGGTGAGGGGCAACATTAGAACTGTCCTGAAGTTAGAACAAAGTGGTAAACCAAAAACTCTGCTGCTCTCTGCCTCAGTGCAGCTGCTGCTACTGCTGTATATTAGAACTGACAACAACCTTACCTTGGGACCAATGTCGATTACGCAACATCCTTATAACACAAACTGGACTTCCATGGTAGACTGCTCTTTACCCTTGAGTGAGGTACTTAACCTGACTGACATTAGCTGATGCCCAAATGAACAAACTGGTGACATGCAAGTGGAAGAGGAACGTCTGTCTTTAAGTCACTCAGAATGAGTTTTCCTTCCAGGTGGCTCCAAGTTGATAACAGAGGGCATGGTTCCGGTTGGGATAGCTACTGACACAGATACAGACAGACACAGACACTGGCAGACAAACAGAGACAGACAAACATAAGATACAGTTGACATATTGATACCTGCAGACTGCTAAACAGACAGACTGACACAGGTAGCTAACCCCCATGACACCATCATACACAGACAGACTAGCTGCAGCTCCGGAGGCCCACCTCTCCCACCATGCCGTTCCAGGTGCCGTTGATCTTCTTGCCGTGTTTTCCATTGGTCACCAGGTAGAGGTCGTAGGTGAACTTGACGTGCTTGGCGATCTTCTTCAGGATGTCGATGCAGAATCCCTTACAGCAGCGCTTGATATAGATCCCAGAGTCGACGGTTTTATTTCTAAGAGAGAGACATAGAAAGAGAGAGAGGGAAAGAGCGAGGGAGGAGGAGAGCGGCAGAGAAAGGAGAAAGGCGTGCAGAGAGTTAGGGTAGCATAAAATGGAGGAAAGGAAGAGAGAAACCAACAGAACAGAAGAGGGGGAGATATAGCAGGGGAAAGTGCAACATGAATAGACAGACTGAGCAAACGTTTAAAAAAAAGATGTAAAAGGTGAGAGGGAGAACAATAGGCCTTATTAACACTGGGCATTCATACATCTCCAGGCGGCAGGCAAAGATAGTTTTTCCATGCTGAACAACGTATGTTTAGACAGAGATTAGATGGAGGGGAACATTATCAGCATGCTTAAAGCGCTCGGCTTTCTAGAGACTTTAACAGAGTACTTCCTACCCCGCTAGCCTGGATTTGGATACCATCATGGCCATGTTGCCACAGCAGAGTGAGACAGGGTGGAGAGAGGAACATATTGAGACACAGGACAGGACGTACCCACACAGTTAGAGGCTTAATACAACTCAGTACAGATGTAGAGATACTGGAGGCAGATGGCAGGTATTCATAAAGTACTGTAAGAATGGAGTTTGAGTCTAAAGGCTTTTATGGTGGATACTGTGGTACACTATAAGGGGAATAACTAGAATTATTATACAGCTTAAAATGATAGACTTGGACACTGCTTTGACATCAATACTTTACATTATAGTTGAATACATTGTTGTGGTATTATACACATTACAGTAGTATTAAGGATATACATTGTGTAACAGACATTGTACGTGGCACTAGACAGTGTTGTGGAGAGTTTTCCCCTCACATTGTTTGGAGCTGTCTCCTGCAGGGCACAGTGTTCCTCATACACGTGCCACTGAGGGGGTCAACGTCCTCCACGATGACAAACGGAGCCTCCTCCAGCGTAACGATGGAAAGGTGGTCGTCCTCCCGGCTCTCTGCCCCTGAGTAGATCTCAAAGCGAGGCCAGACGTGGTACTTCATGGACAGGGAGCCGTTCTCCCACTTCCCCACCTGAGACAGTGAACAAACACACTCCATAAGGCTGGCTTCTGTGTTCACATTGGAATTCTGCTTTGGATTCAGATTGATGGTTGCATTTGGGGGACTTTTTGCCAATGCATATTTGGTTGGCAATAGCGTTATGAAAATGGGCCCCTTGAAAAATTCATTCAAATTCAAACTGCTACTTCTACTTTGCCAAACTATTATTATAATAAGGAAGCATCAATGAGCCTTAAACATGTCATGATAACACACAAACACCAAAACAGTGGGGGACAGAGTGAGTGACTGACTGAAAGACAGACAGAAAGAAAGGAAGAAGAGTGAGTTGAACAACTGTAGCTTGTTCTATGACGTCAGCATGCGGTTGGCCAGAGAGCAACCAGAGACGAGGACTGGGACACACAGCACACTGGGTAGGAGAAAGGAGGACTGGGACACACAGCACACTTGGTAGGATAAATGAGGACTGGGACACACAGCACACTGGGTAGGAGAAAGAAGGACTGGGACACACAGCACACTGGGTAGGAGAAAGGAGGACTGGGACACACAGCACACTGGGTAGGAGAGATGAGGACTGGGACACACAGCACACTGGGTAGGAGAAAGGAGGACTGGGACACACAGCACACTGGGTAGGAGAGATGAGGACTAGGACACTCAGCACACTGGGTAGGAGAAAGGAGGACTGGGACACACAGCACACTGGGTAGGAGAAAGGAGGACTGGGACACACAGCACACTGGGTAGGAGAGATGAGGACTGGGACACTCAGCACACTGGGTAGGAGAAAGGAGGACTGGGACACACAGCACACTGGGTAGGAGAAAGGAGGACTGGGACACACAGCACACTGGGTAGGAGAAAGGAGGACTGGGACACACAGCACACTGGGTAGGAGAAAGGAGGACTGGGACACACAGCACACTGGGTAGGAGAAAGGAGGACTGGGACACACAGCACACTGGGTAGGAGAGATGAGGACTGGGACACACAGCACACTGGGTAGGAGAGACGAGGACTGG